>NC_142928.1:81690647-81760647 GCF_046866305.1 Octopus bimaculoides
CACATTAACTCCCTTACAGATGATACCACTTGTCACTCTTCCCTAAACTTCTGTGCACAAGTGTTGTTTGCAGACCACCTAGACATCTTATATCAGACATGCATTGATTCCATAAACAGACCTAGTAAAGCCATCTACCAACAGAAATATAGTGTCCCACTCCTTCTTAAAATCACAAAGATGCAATCACAACAATGATCATATTCTTACATTATATTCTCTTTGTACAAGAAAGAATAACACTTAACTAAAGCCTTCAGAATTGCAATAAATTCCGCATCGTTAATTAATGATCACCCCACATTTATATCATTACAAAGACTACAGCTCAAGGATTATTATTTTTATAATTATGTAATTATTACATGCTATGTAATATTATATAACTATTACATGCTATATTAAGATTCTTGCGATTTGAGGAAACATTATATGTATATTATAAAGGGTAAAGACCCCGTTTGGTAATGAATGACCACAGGATTGCACCTAGAAAGTTCTTTTCTGGGGCACAAGTCTGGGCAAAGTTGTTTATGGAAGACCAGCAGTCACCCATGCATACCAACCTCTACTCTCTATACCACCAGTGTTATCCAAGGGAAAGGCAAAAGCCAATACAGCTTGGCACCAGTGATGTCACAACGTATTTCTACAACTGAGTGAAATGGGTCACTGTGAAATAGTGTCTTTTTCAAGAACATAGCTCACAGCCTTCTCTGGGAATCAAATTCACTACCTCATGATTGTGAGCCTGATGCTTTAACCACTGAGTCGTGCATATTGTATATTATATGACAAATATATATTATATGGTTCCACATGGTTCTGGGTTCAGTCCCACTGCGTAGCACCTTAGGCAAGTGTCTTCTACTATAGCCTCAGGCCAACCAAAGCCTTGTGAGTGGATTTGGTAGATGGAAACTGAAAGAAGCCCGTCATATATATGTGTATATATATATATATATATATATATATATGTGTGTGTATATGTTTGTGTGTCTGTGTTTGTCCCCCCAACATCGCTTGACAACCGATGCTAGTGTGTTTACGTCCCTGTAACTTAGCAGTTCGGCAAAAGAGACCAATAGAATATGTACTAGGCTTACAAAGAATATGTCCTGGGGTCGATTAGCTTGACTAAAAAGGCGGTGCTCCAGCATGGCCACAGTCAAATGACTGAAACAAGTAAAAGAGTAAAGAGTATATATAACAAACATCAAGACAATGTCCTCAGGTTTTGGCAACAACAAGTCTCCACAAATCTCAAGGATTTTTTTTTTTTTTTGATTTTTGTAGAATATAGGATTGTACTTTTCTGCTGGTCAACAATACGTGTTTCAATTTCAACATTCTTCAGTTTCTTAGGTAGTAGTTTCGGTTTTGTACTGAGTGCACAGGAATAATTGTCATCTTAGTCTTCCACAATCTCTTCATCTTTCTGGCTAGTTCCTGATCTTTATCTATTTTTTGTTTTCAGTTTTTATTTAGGCAGTGAGCTGACAGAATCATTAACATACTGGACAAAATGCTTGGTGGCATTTCATCCATGTTTATGCTCTGAGTTCAAATTCTGCCACACTCAACTTCCATCCTTTCAGAGTCGATGTTGAACTTTGACAGAAAAACTTAATTCATCATTACATATGTCAGAATGTAACATTTTTGTAAAAAAATATTCTGTCAAACTGATCTTGATTATACTTTAATATACTAAAAGCATCAACATAACCGATGGTTTCACCTAAAACATGAATGATTTTAAAATCATTGATATTCATTTAAATTTAAATATACTTTGTAATCAGCATACTTCCTTAATTCAATCTTTCACTCTTAAGCAATCACTGATGCACTGTTCACACCTTTTACAGACATGGGGTTATAATTTCTGTTCCTTTGATTATAGGGAGTTCATTCTCAACCTCCTTTTTTTTTTCTTTTGTTATTCTGGAACTAGGCTTGCTGAACAAATTTTATTTTTAACTGCGCTCAATCTAAAGTTTTAGAATTGTAACTTTTACTGCTGGTAAATTGTTAGAGACATAGCAATACGACACTCCAAAATGTCTGCACCAATTAATTCAAAATTATAAGGGCTGTTAACTAAAATAAGCTTGAAGTGCTGTATTTTTTTTCATTTGTTTTTAATCTCCAAAATCAAGCAAAGCTGTTGTAGTACCAACTAACACCAAATCTGAACCCTCATAAAAAGTTAAATATCTGTTAATTTGATGACTAATGATAAAATTATAAGTAGCAAAGCTAGGACAATGGGACATGCTACAATGGCATTTGAACTAGATATCTATTCAGTTTACTATTAATTCGATGTAGAGTATCACTTGTTGCACAATTAACATTTAAAGCTACTTCCCCTTTCATCAGGCTCATACACTAAAGATTATAGTTATAGAAAGATTTGGTGAAATTCAGTAGTTTTAATGTGTAGAATTTGCTGAAATAGCCTAATTTATCATTTTTAAAGCATTTTCCCCATATCCAGAACAGATTACAGAAGGATTTTGAAGATCTATAATTGCTACAATTTTTAACCTGACTCACTGAGTTACTTGTTTATTAGATTCTTCTTGTTAAGTTTCTAGTAATTCTTACATCTAATGACATCTTCTAACATCCTGACCCTGTCATGCAGCTAGATTCTGCTGATATAGTTCAAGAGGGTACTGTTGATGCTCTGCAAATCCATTTTAAACTAGGCCACATTTTAAACAGTGGTGCATGCTTCTTGAAAGCCATTAACAGATGGTGTATATTTCATGGCACCACTTGGGGTCACACAATTTGTATGATATCCCAACATCTGTGACAATGAAACAAGGCTGCTTCTATAGTTACGTTACTTGTAAGAGTATGCAAAAGATGTAGCATATGTAGGAGCAGTTATGATTCTCCAGTCCCTGTGTAACTGAATCCCTTCTTGCAGAGTCACATCATTGAAGTCACAGTCTTCATTGATCACTGATGGACACACCTGAATAGGATTTTAGTGTAACATTTGACTCGGAGAATGAGTATTTTCCTAGTTCAGAATCAGATGATTCCAATAGTGATGATGACATTCCGGTGAATTAAAAGTACAGGCGGTTAGCAGTGAATGGCTCTGGACAACAGAATGTCGTGTGGTGAGCAAGAGACAATTTCATCTGATGGCATGGGTTTACTGGTATGCTTGGCATAAAAGCAAACCTTGAACACGGAAGTTCACTGGAAATCTTCCACAAGTTCTTGACGGATAAAATGTTCCAATATATAGTGGATGAAATGAATTACCATGCTGAAAACCATCCCCAGCATGTCAGACCTGGACATGGCAGTGATTGGTTTCCAACCACAGGGGACAAAATCAAAGTTCTGTTTGCCCTGCATTGTGGTGGGCATCGTGAAGAAACCAACCCTGGCGTCATATTGGAATCAGGATCCAGCAATGTCAACATCTTTCTTTCCAGAATTGATGCCATGTATATTCCAGCTCAGGTGAGAACCAGGATGACAGGTTGCACAAAATGTGTCCTATTATTGGCAAAGTAGCTGAAAATTTCAGCATGTCCCCACACAGGACATTTGTATGGATGAGAGTTTGTGGAAATTCAAGGGAAGGCTCCTGTTCAAACCATAAAACCCAACCAAATTTGTCTGCTTTGGGGTCAAGGTCTATAGAGTATGCCAGTCAACTGGAAGAGCCTGTGGGTACATGTGGAATTACAAAACCTACACTGGTCAGGACAGATTGGATCTTCCAGCATCTACTCTAGCATCAACTGATGTTGTGTTGTCACTGAATGAAAACTCGTTTGACAAAGGCTACAATATTTATATGGACAACTGTTTTTTCCAATCCAGACCTCTTCCTGCAGCTGCAGGCGAGGAGGACTAATGCCTGTAGGACTATGAGGATGCACAGTAAAAACATTCACAAGATAAAACTTCAAAAGGGGGAAACAGCGTACTGATGCACCGATAGTGGCATTCTCGTTCTAGTGTGGCATGACAAGAAAGACGTCTGCATTCTGCAAACATGAAGGACATGAGGAAACAAGATGCAGACAGTAATGCCATAATGAAACTGAGTGTAGTTATTTCATACAATGAAGGGATGAGCAGGGTCAATTGCTATGATTAGCTGGTAATGACACACAAATTGGTGAGAAAATTTGTGAAATGGTACAAAAAATGTTCTTGTATATAGTTGACATGTATGTTGGGAACTCATATTTGATTTACCAGATGCTTGGTGGTATGGAGGATGGATTGACATTCAGGAATCTATTGTTCCATGAGATGATAGAAGCATCAGACCTGCTGAAGTAGAGAACGTGTGGATGTCCCCAATCCAAACTCTCCCTCCACTGCATGGTGAAAGGGCGTGGACATTTACCATGACCATTTCCCCCCACCACCAAGAAGACAAATGCTTAAAAGAGATGCATAATATGTAAAGGTAAACGCAAGGAAACTAGATACCATTGTTCACAATGTGATATGCCACTGTGTGTGGTACCCTGCTTGGAACTCTACCAGTCAGTTTTTGAATTCACGTGATTGTAAATGCATGAAGTTGATCTGACTTGTGCTGGCAAGTGATCTTATTCAAGAATAAAACCACATGAGCTGTCCTGCACAGGGATATAGTTTAGGTAAATAAACAGTACTTGCACTAAAGCAGTTGACATAAATATACACCAAACGTTATCTCACACTGAGTGCTGACCTCAGTCGGTGCGATTCCTGTCACCGTGTGCAGACAACCGAATGAATCACTGCCGTAAACTGGTTAAAGCAGTTGATGTAAATATATGCTGAACCATTGTCATGCACTAATTGCTGATCTCATCTGAGATGATTACCATCAATGCAATCTAGTTGCTTGAAAAAAAGAAACCATTGTCATGGGGTTGAAATCCTATTGGGATATTTTCCAGGACAAAAAAGAAAAAAGAAACCTTTGATGTAATTCAGTGATAAAATTATTTTATATCTGTTTAGTATCACCTAAAACTGAAATCAGTTCCACTTATTCCTTAGAGACTGACATGGTTGGATAACTGGATAGCCTAATAACAGCAAATGGATCAGATGCAAGGCATGAAATGAATTAAGTGCAGTAATATTCATCAGCCTCTTTTGCTGAATTGCTAAATTATAGGGATGTAAACACACCAACACTGATTGTCAAGCAGTGGTGGGATACACACATATGTATGTATATGACGGACTTCTTTCAGTTTCCATCTACCGAATCCACTCTCAAGGCTTTGGTCAGCCCAAGGTTATGGTAGGAGACACTTTCCCAAGTGCCACACAGTGGGACTGAACCTGCAACCATGTGGTTGGAAAGCAAGCTCCTTACCACACAGTAATAATTAAAGAAAAGGTTGAGAATATCTAGTTTTGACTGTTGAGATAAGTGACTGAATAAACAGTGGGCAGGGTTGATCCTTATTATCAGTGACTAGTAATGAGTAAAATGTTTACGATATGGAAGTAATGAGATTGGCTTAGAAAACAAAGGGTAAAGCAGGATTCATTATACCATACATGGAAATCTATTATGACGTATCAGCTTATATGTTCTGTTACTTCAATTAGTTTTACTTAATAATAGTTTTAATCATAATATCTGCAAATTAGCAGGATTGTTAGCAATCAGGTCAAAATGCATAGCAGCATTTGGTCTGATTCAAATACCACTGAGGTCAACTTTGCCTTTCATCCTTTCAGGGATGATGGAATAAGTACCAGTTGAGCACTGGAGTCTATGTAATCTCTCCCCACAAAATTTCAGTCCTTGGGCCCATAGAAAAGATTCTTACTACTCATGATGAGTTCAAATTCTACCATGGTCACCTTTGCTTTCTGCCCTACAGCTGATAAAATAAAATACCAGCCAAAGGCTCGGGTTTATCTAATTGACTAACCCCCTTTTCCCCAAGTTTGTGGCCTTGTGCCCATCTCAGAAACAATCATTGCGACTGACCTTTCATTATACCTATTCTATAGATTTGCTTCCCATAGATAGATAGATTTTAGATACTTGGATAAGATTCTAAATCATTTGAAAAATACATATACACAGGAGAAAGAAACTTCTGTGTAAAAAAAACAAAACAAAACACACACACACACACACACACACACACACACACACTTAACTATCCTCACTTTTAATTTCTTACCTCCTTGTATCTTTTATTTTGCTCCCACCACTACTTCAGACCTTCTTGAATATATTTATGCATAAATGATGTTTTAATATATTTGTGTTTAGATCATAATTTCTTTTAAAATTTATTACATATATATTTTTACTATATTTATTTATAGATTTTTTAAAAATGTCTATGTATTTATATATTTTTCATGTATTATGTATATACTTGTTCTTTAAATTCATCTGAAATTGGCGTCATGTTTATGGATTAAATTACCTGGTCTTAGGTTTCTTCATATTATATATTTTTATCTTTTGTCTCAAGTTCCTCTTGAGCACTTCTAAGTGCAAACCTTAACTTTGTGAGCGAATTTCTGATTAATCATATTCTTTCTCAAAACATATATATATATCTATTCTATAAAAGGCAAATCTACTCTGTGTATGTGTATGTTTAAAATTAATACATTTACACAATTCAAAATTTCTTCAATTAAACAATCGCAATTAATATTCTAAATACAATAAGTTAGGTCACTGCGTCATTTTTTCACTCCAAAAATTTTCTAATAATGAATAAAATCCGTAAAACTACAGGAGTAAACATTTTCTCCCGAATAAAATCTAATTTCCTCTTTCTAATACAAATCCTTTCAACTCCTACTTTCTCTTAATGAGCCTTTACAAAAAATCAAACAACAAATACAAAAATAAAGGAAGGAGAAAAAGAAAACTATTTCAGTATCAAATCACATTTCGATACTGTAATGACAGATACTAAAAGTACATACAAAATTACTTTGCCCCTCTAAAATTAACTATTTCTATTCCTCTTACACATCGTTTCAATTGCTACTTTCTCTTATCAACGTTTACGAATGATCCAAGAAAAAAGACAAAGAAATGAAGGAGATTGAGAGTCAAATAAACAGACACACTGCCAATCATACGTAAATACAGACATATATATGTACCTATGGTTACCAATGACCTCATTCTAATTGGCGGGAATTATAAGTTTACTTTCCATTTCTAACACCGTCATTTACCAGCGAGACATCTTTCTCAAATACGATCAACAAACATTTATTCCCTACAAACTGTGAGTTTTTTTTGAAAATCTTTTCGTAAATCTTGAGACAAACACCCGCATCATTACCTACCTAACCCTAACACTGTAGTGAAAATCGTACGGGTGTTAATCTGAAAATTTAACAATCTTTTTTAAAACACTTTTACTTACTAACATCTTTTTTATTTAGTGTGTATATTGCTCATATATATATACACTTAAGACTTAGTTGTGGGTTTTCACTAGGGTGTTAGGGTTACGGTTTTAGGGTTACGATGAGGGTTAGTCTTATGGTTACGGTTTTCGGGTTAGGGTTACGTAATCGTGCGGATGTTAATCTGAAAAATCACCGAAATGTGAAAACTACCGACCCTCCCATCTGTTATAACTTTTGTTGTTCTGTTTAATATGTACATAGATTATGCCTCTGTTTAAAAAGACAGCAACAGACTGCAGCAATTCACCACATTCCAGAAGTTACTTTGAACATAATGCAAAACGGTGCATCATTATCTACTGCCCAATCTGATAGAATTCTGGCAGAACTGTGTAGCAACACATTGCCAGCAATTGCTTCATCAGAAATTGCCGTCCTACCTCCTGCGAAAAGGAATTACCCTGCTATGTGTAATCAAGGCAGCGCAAAAAGTTGTTTTGCACAAGCATTTGTATAGCCAATTAGACGGATGAAATTTACGTATGCTTAATAATTTTACGCAAAACAGCCTTCAGACTTGCCCTATTAATTTCGTCTTTTGAATTATGAACATATTTACATCATAAGGGTTTTTTCATTGTAAGGCTTTCTTTTTTAGTTGATTTTCACCTAGCAAGACTTATCGTAGGTGGCGTAATAAGTCACACACGGACAACGTCGGGTTATACTGCTAGTATATATATATATATATATATGAGAGAGAAACTTTTATATGAACTCACACACATAGAGATAAACATTTATATATATATATATATATATATATATATATATACACACACACACACACACACACACATATATATATATATATACATATAAAGGGTAAAGACCCCCTTTGGTCATGAATGATCATGGGATTCCACCTAGAAACTTCCCTTCCAAGGTACAAGTCAGGCCAAGGTTGTTTATGAAAGACCAGCAGTCGTCCATTGCATCTAATTCCTTTTATGCCTAATTTTTCTCTCAAAACACTAACAATCCATCCCATATGTACACTGAAATTGCACATCCAGCAGAGCATACCAACTTCATTCCTCTCTAGTCTTTGCATGTCCTTTGCATTCAGGGCTCATATCTCCCTATCACATTGCATTGCAGTTCATACACATGCTTCATACAATCTTCCTTTGATTGCTAACAAAGGTAAAAGTTCTCTGAACTTCTTCCATTCTATTCTTATTCTGACAGTTACACTTTCAGTACATCCTCCTCTCCTGCTAATTAAGTCACCTAGGTAGCAGAAATTACCCTCTACTTCTAGAGAGCCTCTGAGACATTTGAGGAAATGAGTTTCCTGTGTATCTGTATTCTTTATGGCCCCTGTGCATCATCCACATAAAAACACTACTTTCTCTGTTAACTTTCCTGTGATTCCAGTGTACCTCTTGTGACTCCATAGCTTGCACCGGGTACACTGAATGGAATTCCTGCCTATGCTTTTCCTGGAATTTCTATTCTAGTTCTTGTACAGATTCTGCAATGAAGGCAACATCCTCAGCATACAGTAGTTCCCATGGACTTCCAGCCTTAAATTACTCTGTTATAACCTGGAAGGCAATGGTGAATAGGAGGGGACTGAGGACTGAGCCTTGGTGAACACCTACCTGTCCACTAAAATATGTCACTGTACTCATGACTAACTCTTGCCTTGCCAGCAGCACCCCTTTACATGGCCTGTTTGCTTTCACAAGCCATTTGTCTACTCCTAGCTTCCTCAGAGACCACTTCTCTTGCAGGTGCCTCAATGTGAAAGTAGCATCAGTAGTGTTTCTCTCCAGAACAAAGCCAAACTGCATTTCATTTAGTCTAATTTTGTTCCTAATTAATTGGGCTTATAATGCTCTCCATACCTTTCATCATCTGGTCCAGTAATTTGTTGCTTCTATAATTACTTCTATCTAAGGCATCTCCTTTACCTTTGTAGCAACTGACCAGATGGTACACCAGGTACTGGGGATTAAGCCTTCTTGATTAACCTGCTTAACTATACTGGTAACTAGACTATATTTTACTCTTCCAGATGTTTTAAGCATCTCAGCAATGACGCCTGATGGATAAGAGACTTTCCTTGTCTTCATATCTTTAATTGCCTTATCTATTATTCTACTGTCAGCTCGTATAGCTGTTGGGTTTACGTAGGGGAAACTCCTTTTCTCCCATTCATTCTACACATTTAATAGCTTTTCATAGTAGCTCTTCTATGCCTCATTCTTTTCAGGACCACTAAGGACAGGCATACCATCATCCATTGCTACACATTTCTCTCCCACAACATCTCAGTTCTCTCGAGCATTCTGTCTAGCAATCCGGAACACCTCAAGTCTCCGATTTTCATGCTGTAAGACACTGGCAAACCCCTTCCTTTCTGCTTCTGCCTTAGCTAGATAGACCTAATGCCTAGCTTCGCTTTCAGCTATATAATATGGTTCTTTGCTATCCCTACTTTTCCACTATTTTATGGCCCTGTCAACTCCATTGTCCCACCACCATGTCACCTCTGGTATGACAGAAGCTTTGCTTCAACCACAGATTTGGTCTGTTGTCTGCAAAAACTTCCAGTTGTCCTCTGTGTTATGTGTCTTTATCTCTTCCTCCTTCTCAACAAAAGCTCCATAAAGAACATCACTAAATCTCTGCCTGTTTGCAGGATCCTTGAGCTTCCATAATTTTTTTCCATATCAGTTTGTGTCTCTGGATCTTTCTAGCCTTAAGTCTAAAGTCACTGACCACTAAACTCTACATACATATATGCATGCATGCATTTCTATACACACACACATAGATGTATGTATATGTGTATATATATGTATATATATTTGTGTGTGTATATATATATATATGTATGTATATATATATATATTTATGTGTATATATGTGTGTGTGTGTGTGTGTGTGTGAGTGGTTGGCGTTAGGAAGGGCATCCAGCAGTAGAAACTCTGCCAAATCAGATTGGAGCCTGGTGTAGCCATCTGGTTCACTAGTCCTCCGTCAAATCGTCCAACCCATGTTAGCATGGAAAGTGGACGTTAAACGATGATGATGATGATATATATACATACATATGTATGTGTATATATAAATATGTGTGCATATATATATATATATATGTGCATATGTATATATATATGTGCATATATATATATATATATATATATATATATATATATATATATATATATATATATATATAAATAAATAAACTTAGAAGTGCCAAGTAGGTTGTTATTTTAGAAAAAATTAAGTAAATTTCGAATGTGGGATAGCTGTGAAAATAGCCTAGAAAATTGGGTAAATACCCATAGAAGACAGAAAAACACACACACATGGCGGGCCAAAAGTCACACAAAATAAGCTCAATACTCTCTCAAATTGTCAAAAGCATTCCTCGATTTTTCTAAAATTGAATAAGATATATAAAATGATGAACACGCACATACTTGTACATGATGAACAGAATGAAAAACTAATTATAATAAAATAATATAAAAAAACCTGTCAACTGTTTCGGTACGTGATTTTTGGCCCACCCTGTATATTATATGTATATATTTAAGCAAAAGTAAATTCCTGAACCACTGCAAACCTTCCAAATGCTGTTTTAGCAACAGATAAGGTATGTACAGCTGTAACAAATACAATATTAGTTATCAAACCTAATGTTATTGTATATACATATACCATTGTATCAGTGGCCCTGCTATTGCTGTCACTCATTATTTCATTAAGATGAAAGGAATGTGTGAAGATATGTCAGGGTTGGGCTACTACTACATTACATCGGAAAAATCCAGGTTTTTAGGTCAGTTTAATACAGTCTATACACCACTGCCAAGTTGTTTGTTGCTGTTTTTGCTTGAATTCTTTTTTATTATACTATTGTGTTGACTAGTTCATGAACCAAAAGTATTTGTTGCTACTAATCAAGATATCTGATTTGGTGGGGTGTAACTTTTGTTTTCCAAGTTATTAATGTTTAATGTGAGAAATTCCAATAAAAAGAAAGTATTCTCATCTCTGTTTGACAGTACAAAATAATTGTTTCACTTCCCAAATACCACCCTTCTAGATTTAGATTTTTATTTGTGATCTTAGATTTTTTTTCCTGAAATAAAGATAACTGGGTGTGTATACACAGTGGTTTTAGTTCAGCTTTATATATATATATATATATATAGCTTCCGCTATCTGGGAGACCAAGTTAGTAGTGGGGGTGGGTGCGCTGAAAGTGTAGCTGCTAGAATAAGAATAGCCTGGGCAAAGTTTAGAGAGCTCTTACCCCTGCTGGCGACAAAGGGACTCTCACTCAGAGTAAAAGGCAGACTGTATGACGCATGCGTACGAACAACCATGCTACATGGCAGTGAAACATGGGCTGTAACTGCTGAGGACATACGTAAGCTCGCAAGGAATGAAGCCAGTATGCTCCGTTGGATGTGTAATGTCAATGTGAATACCCGTCAGAGTGTAAGTATCTTGAGAGAAAAGCTGAACATTAGAAGCATCAGTTGTGGCGTGCAAGAGAGACGATTGCGCTGGTATGGACATGTGGTGAGAATGGAGGAGGATAGCTGCGTGAAAAAGTGCCACACCCTAACAGTTGAGGGAACCCGTGGAAGAGGTAGGCCCAGGAAGACCTGGGCTGAGGTGGTGAGGCAAGACCTTCGTACATTGGGCCTCACCGAGGCGATGACTACGGACCGAGACCTTTGGAAATGGGCTGTGCGTGAGAAGACCCGGCAAGCCAAGTAAGATCGTTGCCAGTGCCCCTGGACTGGTTCTTGTGCGGGTGGCACATGAGATGCACCATTTTGAGCGTGGCCGTTGCCAGTACCGCCTGACTGGCTCCTGTAGGATTTTCGAGCGAGATCGTTGCCAGTGCCCCTGGACTGGCTTGTGCGGGTGGCACATAAAAGACACCATTTCGAGCGTGGCCGTTTTCGTGCGGGTGACACGTAAAAGCACCCACTACACTCTCTGAGTGGTTGGCGTTAGGAAGGGCATCCAGCTGTAGAAACTCTGCCAAATCAGACTGGAGCCTGGTGTTGCCATCCGGTTTCACCAGTCCTCAGTCAAATCGTCCAACCCATGCTAGCATGGAAAGCGGACGTTAAACGATGATGATGATGATGATGATGATGATGATATATATATATATATATATATATATATATATATATATATATATATATATATACAATGTATGTATGTATATATATATATATATATATAACTAATTTTATCATATTAAGAATTCTTTCTCATGTCATTCCTTAATGTAATGAATATCAACTAGTCCTGTATACAGCTAAAAAATGAGAGAGGTTTTTTTCTTGGAAGGTGGGGGCATTTCAAAAGAGCAATGAATAAAATGTGGTTTTAATTAAATAAGCCAATTAAAGTCTAGAAAAAATTCAGTTATGACATTCATACCTATCCCAGTAAAGACAAAATCCTGGACATTCAATACTCCAAACATTTATCACTATTCTACACTACCTACATCACTAACAAAAATCATACTTCTATTAAGTACTAATTACCACTTGCCAAAATGTTTCCAACATATTCTAAACATATTCTAATAGGGAGTGTTAATCATAGAAATCTGTTTTATATTGCACCCTTATATAATTTAGCTGGATTTTGTATATTATTTATTTCTATTTCTTCATTAAATTTTGGGTTAACTACAAATTTCTCTCTGGACTAACCTCCAGTTTATGCCTTTACCCACCATATGTAATCTATTCTTATTACATGTTGAAGCCATTTCAATGTTTATGCCTTTATTACTTTTAACACCCAATTCTTTTTTAATCTTTCTATAATTAGTGATTTTTTAAAAATAAATTTCCATTATAGTTGGAGTCTGTTCATTTCATTATTCTTTTTGTTCTTTATTTGTTTCATACTCTTCCCTTATTCCCAAACTCTGAGCTGTAGCCTCACTACACAAATAAGTTTAATGTCTTGCTCAGGACATTGCTATATTAAGCTGTCTCAAAAAAGTAGCTAGCAATGTCCATAGTCATTGCAGACCCTTGAGGCTGATGCTTAGCTTCAAATTATCAAGGTTCAGGCCTACAGGGAGGAACTTGTAGAGCAGTGTTTTCCAAACTCTTTCAGTTAGTGACACACTTTTTAAACATACATAATTTAGCGACACACCAATTAAGTTTTATGCAAAACTAACTTTAATTATTTTAATATGATCTACCATGGCTATAAGATGCTGATGCATAAATTAATTTTAATAGTGGGACATGTTGAGAAAAACCTTTCATTTATATTTTTAAATATATAGCTTGTAATCATCATCGTTTAACGTCCGCTTTCCATGCTAGCATGGGTTGGACGATTTGACTGAGGACTGGTGAAACCGGATGGCAACACCAGGCTCCAGTCTGATTTGGCAGAGTTTCTACAGCTGGATGCCCTTCCTAACGCCAACCACTCAGAGAGTGTAGTGGGTGCTTTTACGTGTCACCCGCACGAAAACGGCCACGCTCGAAATGGTGTCTTTTATGTGCCACCCGCACAAGCCAGTCCAGGGGCACTGGCAACGATCTCGCTCGAAAATCCTACAGGAGCCAGTCAGGCGGTACTGGCAACGGCCACGCTCAAAATGGTGCATCTCATGTGCCACCCGCACAAGAACCAGTCCAGGGGCACTGGCAACGATCTTACTTGGCTTGCCGGGTCTTCTCACGCACAGCCCATTTCCAAAGGTCTCGGTCCGTAGTCATCGCCTCGGTGAGGCCCAATGTACGAAGGTCTTGCCTCACCACCTCAGCCCAGGTCTTCCTGGGCCTACCTCTTCCACGGGTTCCCTCAACTGTTAGGGTGTGGCACTTTTTCACGCAGCTATCCTCCTCCATTCTCACCACATGTCCATACCAGCGCAATCGTCTCTCTTGCACACCACAACTGATGCTTCTAATGTTCAGCTTTTCTCTCAAGATACTTACACTCTGACGGGTATTCACATTGACATTACACATCCAACGGAGCATACTGGCTTCATTCCTTGCGAGCTTACGTATGTCCTCAGCAGTTACAGCCCATGTTTCACTGCCATGTAGCATGGTTGTTCGTACGCATGCGTCATACAGTCTGCCTTTTACTCTGAGTGAGAGTCCCTTTGTCGCCAGCAGGGGTAAGAGCTCTCTAAACTTTGCCCAGGCTATTCTTATTCTAGCAGCTACACTTTCAGCGCACCCACCCCCACTACTAACTTGGTCGCCCAGATAGCGGAAGCTATCGACTACCTCTAGTTTTTCACCCTGGAATGAGATAGAAGTTGTTTCCTGTTTGTTTGCAGTCTTTATTGCACCTGAACATCTGCCACAAACAAAAACTAACTTGCTAGTTAACCTGCCTTTGATGTTGCTGCACCTCTTATGTGTCCATAGCTTGCACCGGGTACATCTTATAGAGTTACTACCTACTCCTTTTCTACATACTGAGCAGGGCCATCTACCTGAAGGGGTTTGTGTTTTATCTACCTTCCTACTTATTAGGATTTTGGTTTTAGCTAGGTTGACTCTAAGGCCCTTCAATTCTAGACCTTGCTTCCACACCTGAAACTTCTCCTCTAGTTCTGATAGTGACTCCGCAATTAGGGCAAGGTCATCAGCATAGAGGAGCTCCCAGGGGCAACCTGTCTTGAACTCCTCTGTGATTGCCTGGAGGACTATGGTAAATAATAGGGGGCTGAGGACGGAACCTTGGTGGACCCCTACCTCTACCCGGAATTCATTGCTGTACTCATTTCCAACCCTCACCTTACTGGCCGCATCTCTGTACATGGCTCGCACAGCTCTCACTAGCCATTCTTCTATCCCAAGTTTCCTCATTGACCACCAGATAAGGGATCGGGGGACCCTGTCAAAGGCTTTCTCCATGTCAACGAAAGCCAGGTACAGAGGTTTATCCTTGGCTAGGTATTTCTCTTGCAACTGTCTCACTAGAAATAAGGCATCAGTAGTGCTTTTACCTGGCACGAACCCAAACTGCATCTCATCTAAATTGATTCGCTCCCTAATTAGTTGGGCTATGACCCTCTCTGTAACTTTCATAACCTGATCTAACAGCTTGATGCCTCTGTAATTATTTGTATCTAAAGCGTCCCCTTTACCTTTGTAGCAGTTGACTATGATGCTGCTACACCAGTCATAGGGTATGACTCCTTCGTGTATCACCTGGTTCGTAATACGGGTGACTAGGCTATAGCCAACACTGCCAGATATTTTGAGCATCTCTGCAGTGATTCCTGATGGGCCGGGGGCTTTCCCGGTCTTCATACTCTTAATTGCTTTATCTACCCTGGTACTATCAACTCGGATAGCTGGTCCCTCTATTGGGTCGACATAAGGCAGGCTCTCTTTCTCCCATTCATTCTCTTTATTAAGCAATCTATCGTAGTGGCATCTCCAGACCTCTTTCTTTGCATCCTCATTTAATGCAAGCGTACCATCATCCATGCGAACACATTTCTCTCCTACAACATCACTATTCTCTCTCCTACACTGTCTTGCAACCCGAAATACCTCGAGTCTTTGGTCCTCACGGCGCAGAACATTGGCAAATCTTTCCTTATCTGCTTCCCCTCTGGCTAATACATTTTTAAGAGAAATGTAAGTTATCTTTTATTGATAATAATCTGTAAATATGAGCAAGGATTAATAAAAAAATAACTTTTATAACTTACTATTTCAGCGAGATACATGAGCTTGATGGGAAGAATAAAGATTTTGGATATTAGGTGGAATAGTAGATAATGACACTCTCATTTCACTATCAAGTATTTTCAAGTTTCCACGTTTCGATGTCTTTAAGTTTAGCATTACTGACAAAGCAGCTTCACAAATGTATGTAGTAGAAAACTGCAAAAGAATTAGTAAAGCTTTTTTAGCTAGGTTTGGGTGCTTCTTTGAAACATGAATCCAAAAGTTCTGTAAATTCCCTTCTTCATAAATCAATAACAGACACCAATCATTCTTGATTTCGGCTAGTTCTTCTTCGGTAAGTGAAAAATCAATCGTTGCAATTGCAAGAAATGGATTTCTGATCCAATCATAGTTTTGGATTTCAATATTTGGAAAATAATGATTAAGTTTTTCTCTAAGCAATGTTAAATGGCCGACAATTAACTAGCTGATCTCACATTTTAGCTCACACAAGTTTTGGAAAACATTTCAAAATTTCCTTCTTTTACTTTGTGTTTCTAAATTGTTATCTCGTCTCTCATAGCACAAATTTTGTCAGCCGATGTTAAGATATTTTCTGCTTTTCCCTGTGTACTTGTGTTAATTTTATTCAAATGTTCAAATATGTCTGAAAGATGTGCCAATTTGGTGTAACAAAGTTCGTCTTGAATCAGACCATGGAATTCATTCTGTTGATTTTCTTCAAAAAGTTTAAGCACCATTTCTCTTAATTCATATACATAACAAAGCACATGACCTTTTGAAAGCCAACAAACCTCTGTGTGTAGTAGAAGCTTCTTGAAATTTGGTCTCATTTCTTCACAAATATGAGTTATTTAGTAAATGCTTCATTATATTTAAAATTAATTGAACCAGTGTTGGCATATTTCAACAGAAATAAGGTAAAAAAAAAAAAGTGTTCCATCCAAAGATAGGAATATTACTGATATGCAAGCATATTTGTGTAGAGATACTTAGTAATGAATGCACTGTTACTTCTCTACTACTGTTATTACAATGACATTTATTGTTCTGAAGTAGTTATTTGCATATACCATCTCCACCTGTTTTCTTAGTGTGTCTCCTTACCCACAAATCTCACACAAATTGTGATATCTGGAGGGGAAGGAGACAATAACAATTGTCTCTCATTTGCCCAGAATGGCAATTTCATCCCAGCCCCTTTTTTATATCTCGTGCAGATACCAATCTGCAGACATTTAAATTGAAGTATTAACTGCATAGTTCTCACTAGTCAGTAGGAAGTTGGGGTTGCAAAGCAGATGATGACTCACTAGCTCTCCTTTCCTAACTAATTTCCTTTAAAATATTTACAGATAGTCATTATACTAGACTAGAGTCTAGTTCAAACACTATTAGTATTACTACTAAAGTTTGGAGACACATCTTTATCTTCCATATCTTATGCTACCCAATTTATGTATTCTTAGTCATGATTGTCTGTCTTTTCACTTCTATAATATTTATTATATGAATATTAAATTACCTGCAGTGTTTGACTGGTACATTATTTTATTGACCCCAGAATGACAAAAGGCAAAACTAATCCCAACAGAATTTGATTTCAGAAAGTAACGCAACCACTTTGTCCTTACTCTCTAATGATTGATAATCAAAAACCTATTCTTAAAATGGTTAGGTTGTTGGCAACATGAAAGTGCCAGCAAATCCTAGAAATAATGAAGGATACATTGTAATTTATACAGACATTTTACATAAACATGAAAAATAAACAATTGTAAAGTAAAAGAAAAAGAAACTTGCTTCAATAATTCATACAAATGCCTAAATTTTTTATCAACCCTCCAATTCACACTAACATGAAAATATTGCTATCATTAAATATGCAGATAAAGGCCTAACACATCTTCATCCAACAATATTAAAAAAAATTCTATATTCTATTGTATTTCAACCACAATTTCAGAAAATAATCCAAAGTTGTAGTTGCGTATTAGGAAGCTTGCTTTGCAATGACATGGTTCCAGGTTTAGTCCCACTGTGTGGCACCTTGGGCAAGTATCTTCTACTATAGCCTTGGGCTGACCAAAAAAGCCTTCTGAGTAGATTTGGCAGACAGAAACTGAAAGAAGCCTGTCATATATATATATATATATATATATATATATATATATATATATATATATATATATATAGTGGTTAGCATTAGGAAGGGCATCCAGCTGTAGAAACTCTGCCAAATGAAATTGGAGCCTGGTGTAGCCATCTGGTTCACCAGTCCTCAGTCAAATCGTCCAACCTATGCTAGCATGGAAAGCGGACATTAAATGATGATGATGATTCTGTTTCAGTAACATTCTGTGTTGGGGCTTTTCATTATATGTATGTGTATGTCTGTTTAAAATCACAACCTTTCTCTATTTTTAGGATTTGCTGTTGTTAAATGAAGCTGACCTGCGTGACCTTGGTGTTAAGGATTGTACTCACAGGACAAAGATAGTCTCAAGTTTGTGCTACCTGCGAGATAACTATAAGAATTTGCCAGGTGAAACATGCTTAATCTAACATTTTCTTTAATCTGTTTCCTGATTTACTTGTAGGTAACTGCTAGTGACAGGGTTTAAACAGTGGAGGAAGGTGATGATGCAGTAGCTGGTCAATAATAGATATTCCAAGGCACTAACATATTGTCACATTGAACCAACTCACTTCTCATTACTCTATTCCTCACATGGTGTTTACTCAGCTATTTACTTAAATGGCAGGGGTTGGTTACACGCTCAAAATATTTCTAAATCTTTCACCAACTTTTTATAATAAACGAAACAAAATATTAAAGTCAAAAAAAGTATGAGGAAAAACTCCCATTAATTGTTCTCAGTTCAGATGCATATTCATTCGTATCTGTTCTGCAGTTTTGTTTATCACCTCTTCTCAAGCATCAGTTTAAAAAATTCTTGACAAAGTACCATTTATGAAACCTTTTTCCTCTAATTTCTCAGGTTTGTTTTAATTTCAATTTGTAATTTATATATTTTCTTGGAGATATTTTCTATTATTTTCTTTTCTTCTCACATTATTTGCTCAAATAATATATGAATTTACTTTAAGAGACTATCTTTAATTTAAAATGCTCTTCATTGCTTTTTTCTTGTTTTTTCCCTTAACTTTTAACTATCTCTGAAAAGACACCTATCATACAATCCCTAATTTACAAAAACAATACATGCTTTCACCTTATAACCTCCCTTCCAAGCCTTTTCACTCAAGCTTTCCCCACTCTCTCATCTCTTCTTTTCTTGTCACCTATATTGTATTCATCTCTCTCCTAGGCCCTACATTAACCAAATTTTCTAGTCCTTCTTTCACAAAATGCTAACTCTCAAGAATTCTCTTCATGCTCATGTTTTTCCAACTGTTGAAAAACAAAAAGAACATCAACCATATTGGTCTCAGAAGGCTATTTAGACAGATTGTCTATGGTTGGATGCCCTTTCTGTCAACAACCCTTGCTTGTTTGCAAATAGAGCTAGGTATAGTGAGTGCAGGAGGAAATGCGAGAAAGAAATGTAAATTGGTTTGTTGGGGTAGAGTAAGGGAAAAGTTTTCTCATTTGTGGGAGGAACACCTAGGTTTGGGGCTAGCAGATGGCAATAATAGAGTGAGACAAGACATGTGGGTAGAATGCACAGACTGGTGCAAGCAGAGAGCAAGGATACTGTGGCACTTAGCCAACAGGACAAGATTGGGGAGTGTGAAGTAATCATAGTACGTGAAGCAGGAATGTGAGGAAGAGAAGAGATGTAGAGATGTATTTCCACCAGATATTAATTTTCAGTAATCCAAGCATTACCTTAATCATGCTAGCCTCAAAAAATCTTCTCTCACTCCTTGTTCTAAAAAGCCCCACAAAACTAGTCCCAAGATAAAGAATTCACTTCCAACACAATCATTAGATTGCTAGCTTTAGGAAGGCCTCTTTTTTTTACCTCCACTTCAAATCATACTGCATCACTAGGAAGACTAATTTTATCTGTTAAATCTGTCTCCATCACCCACCAACATTGCCACTACATCCCTCAATGTCACCATTATATCATTACCATTATTAACCCTATTCTAAAGCTACAGCCAAAACAATGTCTTCCTCCTATGATTACTACCACTACTACCTTTGCTATGAGCCCTTGAAAGATCTTTTTTGTAACCTACTAGAAATAGAAACCAAATCTCCTTCAACTCACACTCGCTCTTAAAACAAAAAAAAGGACATATTTCATAATGTAGTCATGCATATACAAAACGATGGGGTGGTCATGGCTAGACTGTTTTTGCCCACATCACTACTCCTTGATTGTTTTTAACCCTTTAGCATTCAGATTATTTTATTAAATGTTAATGCTTATTTGTTTACATAGTTTTCAGTCATGCATTATCTCATAGCTTTGAGATTTAGATGATGCGGAAAATTATTTTTAGAAGGACTTTGTAGGGTAGATATGAGAGGCCACATCTGGATAGTTTGAACATAAAGCAGGTAGAATATTTGGGTTGGATATAGCCAGTTTCAATGTTAGAGAGTTAAAGAAAGACCTTTGTTGACCTCATTATTTGTCATTTCTCTGCCAATCTACTTCTCACCAAAGCCTATTGTTATCATGTTATTTATTAATTTTCTTTATTTACAGATAAAAGAAATTCTTGGAGTCAGCTGTCCAATGCACCACCACCTCCACCGTAAGTTACTAATAGATACATGTAGGCATTCACATATGCACATCCTACTGTACTCATCTACATATCAACTATAAATACAAACAGTACTTCAGGCACAGGTATGGCTGCATGGTAAGAACTTTGCTTCCCAATCTACATGGTTTTGGATTCAGTCTCACTGCATGGTACCATCTACTAAAGCCCTGAGTTAACCAGAACTTTAGTTGAAGCCTTGTGGCTGAGTTAACCAAAGCCTTGTAGATGGATTTGGTAGACAGAAACTGAAAGAATCCTTCCATGTACATGCATATATATGCATATCATCATCATTTAACACCTACCTTCTATGCTGGCATGGGTTGGATGGTTTGACTGGAGCTGGCAAGCCAGAGGATTGCACCAAGGTTCACTGTCTGTTTTGGCATGGTTTTCACAGCTAGTTGCCCTTTCTAATGTCAGTCACTTTACAGAATGGACTGGATGGTTTCTGCATGGCACCAGCACCTGCGAGATCTGCTCTGGCATGGTTCTTACAGCTGGATGCCCTTACTAGTGCCAACCACTTCACAAAGTAGACTGAATGCTTTATATTAATGCATAGGTTTGATAAATGCCAGTGCATGAAACTCTTGGCCTTTGAGTCACTTTGTAATTTCTGTTGAAGAGATAAATGTGTGTGTGTCTCCTTATCACAACAACACGTGATAGTTGTAAACATACGTCACCATCATACAAGTAATGTCATTTTTTTTCCAATCTTCCATGAAAACATGGCAAGCCATATTGAAAATATTAACTTGCTTGCCAATAGGTAGATGGTTAACAATAGGACAGGTATCTTGGCCATAAAAATTTGCCTCAACGAATTTCTTCTCGTACAAGAATGGGAAAAGGATGTTAAAAACAATAAAGATGACAATGAACACACACACACACACATATATATATATATATATATATATATATATAATGCGAGAGAGTTAGGGGTTGAGGGTTTAACCCACTAAGGGATAGTATCTATCCAGTATACTGCCGGGAGGGTACCCAATTATTGCTACACTAGTGTTATACCAAGTGCAATCAATGGGAGCAGGTAAAAGTGGAGGTTTTACCCCATTTATTTATTAATGGGTATCTGTAGAAAATCTATGTGACAGATGCTTAATTTTATCACTAATTACTTGTTACAAACAGAATTTTAAATGAATAAATTGAACAAAATATTCCTCATTATCATTTAATAAATAATAATAATATATATACATAACAATTTTACTATTGATATATGGTTAGTTCAGCTTATTTAGTAATTGCTTCTTGGTATTCAGTTAACTAAACAACATGTCAGTGTTTCATTGAAATAGCAGCATAGTGAAAATATCAGCCTTTGACATTGATATCAGTGGGGTGATAGAGAGAAGGAAAGGAACAGGCAGGGAGAACATTGCTAATATGGTAGTAAACAGTATGTTGAATTACATCAAAGATAAGCTTTATTGGGGTAAAATATAACTTTATGGCCTAACATACTTCTGATAAGAACTATATATTTACTATCTATATTTGGTTTGACATCATGTGGTATACTTGTGTTCCTTCTGTGAACTCAGATAAATTTGGTAATAATATTTATAAGAAAGGCCATTTGAGTTTGAAATGGTAAAAATATCAGACTAAATGCCTTGCATTTTTTATGCTTTGAATTCAAACCTTGCAGGTTTTGACTTCATCTTTCATCTCTGTAGGGTAAACAAAATAACTACCAATAATAAACTGATGCGTTAATTTTATAGAATTGATTCACCACTGCTACCACCATACTCATATAAAACATACATTTAGTGCATACCAATATAAAAATTTGTATATTTGGCAGGGAGCTTTTCCTGTTTTACATTAATCTTTTCATGATTGCATAGGCAGGATAGTGGTTGTCATTAAGACAATAGATATATTTTGAGTCGAGATCTGATTGTTATTTCCTACAGGTTGAGTAACCCTGTAAAGGTTATCTTAGTTCTTGAATGGGATGGTTTTGTGTGTACATACTTGTGCAATAGCTTTTACAGTCGAATGTCCTCATAAAAATTAGTGTGAAGTGTAATGTATTTTATGACATTCAGGGAAACTGGAGAATATATATATGTAGTGAAACTACCTCCCGCCATTAGATACAAACTACTATCGCCATTACATACAATCTTCTCATTTAAATATAAATAAATGCGAGCGTAGTAGAGAACCCATTCCTTGTCATCACGTGACTGATCATTATTCGAATCGGCAACTTCTTCGAACCGTTCCCGCCAGAACGCAAACTGACCAATCACGGCCCCTAATAAGGTCACGTGATAGAGTATATTTCTACCATCTGGTGAGCCAATAGTTTGTTATAAATAGCTTTAACTCGGCGGCCAAATTTGTCTCGGTCCAGTTTCTCTTTGAGAACTGTTCCGTGTACCACACGACAGCAGCAGCAGTTCCAGCGACCACTTCAACAGCTTCGTCCAGCCAACGATGACCACCGCCGTCGCCACATCAGCAACAAGAGTCTACGACTACTATCCAGCATCATTGTCATGACCAACACGATTACTACCAAACAGCCTCTACACCACCAGCGTCAACACGACTTACTATGTACACCAAACCAAACCTCCGCGGCACATCTCTCTCTTCGATTCTGTTAGGTGACTTAGCTTCACCACAGTAAACAAACAGACAAGAGAACCACAGCCAGCGACGAACATCTGTATAACAAGAAACACGGCCCGGCATCGATGCCACGACATCACAACTAGTGATCAGCACTGCCACACTCAGCCTTTCCTCACTTTCACATACAGAACTTTTCCTATAGTGTACACAAGAACTGGTATATAATTGCTCACGTGTTATTGACTCTCTTTCTATCTGCTGTAAACACTCATACACACATGTATCATTCACATACACACTTTTCTTTATATGACGGCCTGTCTTTGATTATGTTATTATATGTCGCATTCACACTCTCACACAGACATACATCTTTAACGCCATAATAAATATCTCTGTTATCCATCTAATACGGTTGTGGTCTTTCATTACTGGTCATCTATGTTATCATCGCATAACATATCATGTATATCATCATTTGATATATATATTTGTGTGTTCGACCGTGTGACACGTTTAAATAAAAGGAGTCCTTTGTTTTTCCATTCGTCACCATTTCTCCTTTTTGAGTTCGCACTGTCGTCCCTTACATATATATATATATATTACAGTCTTTGCTGGTGGGCAGAGGTTATGAGCCTGTTCAATATTTTTTTCTTGAGCCAAAGAATTCATAAGGTTAATTACCATGGTACATGAGTGACCAAGACACCATCCATTACAAGGTTCAAAGCCAGCAATTTTGAAGTAAAAGGCTAAATTGATTACATCAACCCCGGTATTAGAATGGGACTTATTTTTTTTTTACCTCAAAGGAATGAAAGACAAAGTTATCCATGGTAGGATTTGAACTCTGTGACTGTAGAAGTGAAGTCAAAACCAGTTGCTCTATTTTGTTCTATATCTATAATTCAGAGCTAAATATTTACCATGTTTATTTGTCTTCTTTGAAGACTGACTACATCCTACTGTAGCTTTCTTTAACTCATTTGATATTCACCCATCCAAGACTGCTTTGGGTTCTTTTATACAAACGACCTGTTTTAATGTGATTTAAATTAAAATCTTCCATAAAAATTTCAGGTTAATTTCTTTTAGTAAATTCTTCATTAATTTCAAAAGTAACTGAAATGAAGTCAGAATGTTTCAAACTGAAACATGGTCAGTGACAAAAGGGTTAATATGATCTTCACAAATTCTTGAGCTGTAGATATCTATACAACTGAAGTCACAGACATCCTGTTGTGGATAACTCTACTCAACCATGAGCAAGGACTGTTATTATTATTTAGCTACAAGTCAGTCCTAGTTAAGCTGGCTTATGATTAAAGACATTCAAGCCATGACCATCCACCTTATCATCCACTAGTCCATTGCACCCAGGACCACATTATCCAATGTGTTTCTATTCAAGGTATGTGATCTTGTGATTAGGATGTTTAGTTTAGTGCCTAGAATCATGAGTTCAGTTCCTTGACCTAGCAGTGCATTGTTTCCTTAAGCAAGACATTTGATTTCATGTTGCTTCTCTTTATTCAGTTGTAAATGAGTACCAACTGGATGCTGGTGGAGCACTCTCTCCTTCCAGTTGTCACATCTTGGATGTGCCTCTGGGTTAAGGTGTCTGTAACTACTAGTGAAAGTATAGTACATGCTTCCAAGCCATACTAACTTGTGAGTGACAGCTGGCTGCTGTTATGGTGTAATTTGAGAGATTTAACTGCTATCTCTAACAGATCAGTTGGCTGTGTAGAGGCTCCTTTGTTAGCACATGTAGATGTATGATTATTGATATATGTAGGTATGTGACTACATACTGTTACACAAATGTTTACAATTGTGTGAAGTTACGGAATGGTAATTCCATCATTATCCCTCTTTCAAAATCATGACCCCAATTCAATAAAATTGTCACGAATAGTTTACATATATCTTCAATATTTTCCATATAAATATTCTTTGCATATTTAGCCATTTATTTACATTTATTTATTTCCAGTTCTGTCATATGTCATGTAGACTTTGTGTGAAAATTCATTCTATGTATTTATTTTTTGTCTCTTTCTTCAGGTCTTACTTCTCACCAACTATTTATGACAACAACCAGAATGCAACAAATGAGAAACTACAGCTTGATCTACATCTAGAGTTACAAGGGAACCCAGGAAATTTACGGTCTTATTCTTGGTATCATGGTCAGATCAGTCGACTTGCTGCCGAACAGTTAGTTGTTGTCAATGGTGACTACCTTGTCCGAGATAGTGTATCACAGCCAGGAGACTTTGTACTCTCTTGTGGTTGGCATGGAGTCCCCATGCACTTTATTATAAATTCTAAAGTTTTAATAGATGGATATGCCGAACCTAAAATAATTTATTTGCTGGAAGATGATGAGTTCAATTCCATCCCTAGTCTCATTGATTATTATGTAAAAAATTCTAAACCTGTAACCAAGGCATCAAATGTAATTCTGAAAAAAGCTATAGCTCGGCAATTACCTCTTAGTTCGTATGATATGAAGTATGGCTCTCCAATGAATAAGAATTCTGGATTTTATTCAAGTACACCAAATATCAGCCCCAAACCTAGCCCTTTTGTGACCCCAAATACAACTCCGCCTGGCAGTCCAACTGGAATGAAAGACCATCTCCACAAAAGAACTGGTAGTCAACCTGTACTCTGTTTAGAGCAATCCAGTTGTGACGCTCCATTTTCTCCAACTCACCTGGGTCGCTCTGACAGTGTTCCCTCAATTGGCTACAGCTCACCTTTATCACCAATAGCAACCCCTACAATGCCATCCCCTCCAATTCATCACACTCGATGTGGTAGTGAACCAATCTTGTCACCACAACCAGTAAATCCAACATTCCTCACAGTGCCAGAAAATTCCCTAAACCCAGCTTCATCAGAGAGCAGTTTGTTTAAAGCTCCACCTCCTAAACCCAGCAGGGTCGCTTCAATCAAAACAAAGCAACGACCTACAATTGAAATCCGAAATGCTGCATTATATGATGATGAAATGGATTATAGTGAACTTGATCAGGTTGTTGCAACACCTAGTTGGATCAAAGCTGATAAAAAGTTGGAATTTACCTATCAACAAAACCTGAAAAATGTTTCTTCAGTTCAAGGAACAAGTACTAACAAAAATGGTAAATCCCTCTTAAAAAACAAATTTCCTAGTAAATCCAAATTTCCATCCGGTAAAGATTCTATAAATGAAGAATACACTGAGCAAATTTTCGATGTTAATTACATGAAAGCAAAAGAAATCACCATTCCAAACGATAAAAGCTTCCGTAGAAGTTATAACTTGCAAAATTACTGTGGGACATTGATTCCTGATGAAAACAAACCTTTAGATGTTCATGTATTTTTCAAAGTCTATGACATATTAATGGACAATCCACGACGAATTGCTCAACATCTTACAAAAATTGATGTGGAGTTTATCCGTGTTCTTGGAGAGGATGATCTTGGAGCTGGAGTTCTGTCTGGTTTAGAACTGATTACATTACCACAAGGTTCAGTCCTCCGGCAGGATATTTTGGAAAGGTAAAATATAAATTTTCTCACAGTCAACTTTGAATTACTTTCAGTAGTTTGGGTTTCATATGGGATTATTATTATTATTATTATTTTTTTTTTTGATAGGGTTACATTTTGTTTTTAATGAATATTTAGTATTTATCTCATAACCTTCATCTAAGAATTTATTTCTTACATATAACAAAAATGGTGAAATCCTATTGAAAACATCAAGTTGCTGGATAAATCAGTTTCTCTCCAGTAGAATACATGTCCTATGAATATTATCATTTACCATGACATATCTCATCCTCATTCTTCTTATATCAAAGATTGTTTTATGTTTTACATTTTATTTTGTGTAAAGAATGAGTTATTTAGTCAATGATGATGTTCTGAGTTCAAATTCTGCCAAGGTTGACTTTGCCTTCCATCGTTTTGGGATCAATAAAATAGATACCAGCTGATACCCGTTAAACACTGGGGTCAATGTTTTCCCTGAAATAACTGTGTCAAAATTTGAAATTAATATATGCAATGCCTTTCAGTATATGTAGTATAACCTGTATTTTGCACATAACTTATTTGTACATATTTTTTATGGTTCAAATCTGAAGTAGGAAGTGAGCAGTTTTAATATCTGTAAGACAATATCTTGGGAAAAATTGTTGGTAGCGAAGTAATTCCAGGTAGGGTTGCTATTCAGGGAAGAGGGATTAGAGTAGATATTTAGTGCAGGGTTGGACTGTGAAACACATTAAAAATGAAATGACAAATATGTGTTTTAGGTGGACTTGAATAGAGCTAGTTCAAAGGAACAGCGACTATTGTAGCAGGAGCAGAATTGGCAAAGGGAGAAAACAACACGTCTGTGAACTAGAGGTTGAAATGTGTTGGTTAGTGAGTCTTTGTCAGTCAGCTATATGGAAGTCTAAGCCATTTATACTTTTAACATTGGGACCATTACTCCATTCTGGAAATGACTGTTTAGTGAGTCAGCTATTGATTGACCTTGAAGAGGAACTCCTTTTGATAAGTTTTAACTATTATTCTATATTTCTTTGAGATGAGGAATTATGTACATTATTTACAATGGATGGATAGGTGTCCTCACTTTGTTTGTTGTTACCACAAGTGGTAGTAGCCTGTGCTCTTATCCGCTACGTTATATGCCCGTACAAACCCTCAGATTCTGAGTTCAATCCCAGGCTGGGGCTTGGGAAATAATGTCAGAAGTAAAAAAGAATACCTTAGGAATGAGAACAGAGTACCCCATTAATCAAATAAAGGGTTGGGTTCGAAATTCCACCAGAACACCTGATGAAGGCTGGAGAGTACATCAGCCAAAACGTTGTGGTAACAGCAAACAAGGTGAGGACACCTGTCTGTCCATTGTAAATAAAGTTTTAACTATGTTATATAGGTAGGGACACCAGTAAAGATTATCAGAGAGCAAGAAGCCAAGCAATTGTATCAACTTGGAAGGTTTTGTTGCACATTGTTTAGTACCAGAGATGCTAAGACACAAGATAATTTCATCTATATTTTTTTCATAGCAACTTTGTTGTTGAGATTGGATTGTCGTATCTTAAGATATCTATTCATAAAGGCAATGTAGTTTTAGCTTGAGGTATCTAAGTTCTACACAAACGGTGCCTATACATGGAGGGTTAGGGAAGAGTGAAGAGTAGTATTATTTGCATAAGACTATGTTAACCTCATGGCTTACCAGAATGAACAGAATATAGATCAGAATCATGTTAGTGCATGCAGTGATAGTAAGGCCAGATGAAGACTATTGGTTGGCAGCTTAGCAGGAAGTTTATGGTACCTGGCAAAACTTTTACTGATGTTAGATAAAACTTCATGTAAATAATGAACTTCACTTTTGCTAAGCATGTTATGTGGAACCTTTGGGGGTGTGACATTGGAGAGTAGGTCCCTAGTAGATCTGGAATATACAGAAACTGTACTGAAGAGAGACAGAGTGCTGGAGCAATGGTTATTCATATTTAAGACAAATGTCAGAGTAACAGGTTGGTAATTGGCAGTGTCAGAAATTAGGGTACACTAACATATTTTCAAAGATCAAGTTAATTCAGATACATACTGAAAGTTTGAATAGTTTGACAATAACACTCATGCACCATTTAAGGGTAATGAAGGCAATCTTATCAAAGCCAATGGTTTTAATTTGAAGCAACAAGAAGTATGTACATAGTAAAATTGGTAAAATGGAGAAGGAGAGTTTGGAAGAATTTTGCTGTGTGTAAGCATTGTGGAGTTGGATGCTTAACAGGCATTAAATATAGCTTATTCTGTTGGAATACTGCTTATGGAGCCATTATTGTTGATGATTAGAGTAAAGGATTCCATAAAGTGAGCAGAGATCTGCTTGACAGAGACCAAAGGAACCAGTTGCAATTTTAGAAGCAGATGTGTTGATAAGCTGTCTCATGATGAATTGTTGGCACTCCGTCGCTTACGACGTTGAGGGTTCCAGTTGATCCGATCAACAGAACAGCCTGCTTATGAAACTAACGTGCAAGTGGCTGAGCACTCCACAGACACGTGTACCCTTAACATAGTTCTCAGAGATATTCAGCGTGACACAGTGAGACAAGGCTGACCCTTTGAATTACAGACACAACAGAAACAGGAAGTGAGAGAAAGTTGTGGTGGATGAGTACAGCAGGGTTCGCCACCATCCCCTGCCAGAGCCTCGTGGAGCTTTTAGGTGTTTTCGCTCAATAAACACTCACAACGCCCAGTCTGGGAATCAAAACCACAATCCTATGACCGCGAGTCCGCTGCCCTAACCACTAGGCCATTGCGCCTCCACTCACGATGAATAGAACTGAACCATTCCTTCAGTTGAACTTTACCTTATTTATGGAGTTTAGTTTTTGAGTTTGATACTAGGTACTCTTTGTCTGAAAAAAAAATTCAGGATGGTCACAGCTTGAGCCCCTTTAATTATAAGGTTTGTTCAGTCAGTGTTGACCTGGGTCTCAACATCATTCACAAAATGTTGCCAAAACAGAGCTGGTGAATATCTGGAAAACTGCTCTAGCTGCTACTAATTAATTCATAATGTAAAACAATTTCTATTGCCACTACAGCAGCTGATTCTTGAATTTATATCAATACTTTTCATATTCTCTTGTTCTTTCATGTCTTTAAACCAGTTTTGATTCTTGATTCATTTACTTGTTGCTTAATGACTAAAAGCAAATACATGGAAATATTTCTTCCCCCATTTTCCTAAATGTTTTGGGGGTTCTTAACTATTGTTTTTAGTGCTTAAAGTTTTTATTTTTCTTCAAATATTTTAAGTTGAGAACAAAGGGCAGCATCCTTGATGCTTTTCTAAGTCTCTGAGTGTGGTGGGGTTATCCTCAGGTTAGAAAACTTTAGACAACCAAGGATTTATGGAGTTCTAGATACAGACTGTCTTGGAACAGATGGTATGGTCACCACCAGAACACGTACAGTTATAGATCTGTGCATTTAGTGACTTTAATGAACAGAACTGATAAATATAAAAGAAAATCAATTGTAAACAGGAATTCTGAAGTGTTTGCAATATTTCTAGCATTATTCAAGGCAATGGAATGGCAAAGATGGTAAGGGCAGCAGTGAATAGTGGGCAATAGGAAGTCTCCTTGTGTAAGTCAATATTTTACTGACTTAACCCTTTAACTTTTAAACCGGCTATATCCAGGCCAAAATATTCCACCTGTTTTGTGTTCAAACTGACCAGATCTGGCCTCTCACACCTACCTTACACTGTTATTTTAAAAATATACAATCACATCATAGAAATATTAAAGCCATGAGATAATGCATGATTAATTCAAAACAATGTGAATAAATAAACATTACATTTGGGAGAATAGTTGGAATGTTAGAGTTAAGCTACACAGCCTCCTACCCAATGGAAAAGGCTCCAGTCTTCTCTTCTTGATAGAGAAATTAGTTTTTAATGTTCTGTTGGATAGTCCCTTTTCTTATAATCTTCTTTAATTTGTTGTAGATGTTACACTATGCAGGTGTTTGTAGCCACAACAATCCTCATCTGGAACAAAATTGTAATGAGAGCACAAGTGTTGAGTAAATGGATTCAGGTTGCTACAGAACTTAAAAATACTCTTGGAAATTTATTTGGCTTTGTGAATGTCATGGAAGGAATTGGTCTCAAACAGGTAAGTTTGAAATGTTGACGCTTTAAATACAAATAATTACAGAGGTATCAAGTTGTTGGATCAGGTAATGAAGGTTATGGAGAGGGTCACAGCCCAACTAATTAGAGAGAGAGTCAGTTTAGATGAGATGCAGTTTGGGTTCGTGCCAGGGAAAAGCACTACTGATGCTATATTTCTGGTAAGACAGCTGCAAGAGAAATACCTAGCCAAAGATAAACCTCTGTACCTGGCCTTTGTTGACATGGAGAAAGCCTTTGACAGGGTCCCCCGATCCCTTATCTGGTGGTCAATGAGGAAACTAGGGATAGAAGAACGGTTAGTGAGAGCTGTGCAAGCCATGTACAGAGACGCTGTAAGGTGAGGGTTCGCAAATGAGTACAGTGAGGAATTCCGAGTAGGTGACCGAAACCTTTGGAGATATTCTGTGCTTGAGAAGATCCGACAAGCCAAGACCATGGCCCATGCCAGTGGGTGTAACCAGCCCACTTATGAATACCCCTCATTCATTGGATAATAAACTTTGCTTGCAAAGACCTATTGAAGCAAGTGAAATCAAAATTGCTGACGTGGCTGACGACAGTACCGCCTGATTGGCACTCATGCTAGCGGAACGTTAAAAGCACATCCGAACATGGGGTGTAACCGGTCCACTTATGAGTACCCCTAATTCATTGGACAATGAACTTTGCTTGCGAAGACCTATTGAGGCAAGTGAAAACAAATCAAAATCGCTGATGTGGCCGATGACAGTATTGCCCAATTGGCACATCCGAGCGTGATCATTGCCAGGGCCATGGGTTGGCTCCCGTGCCGGTGGCATGTGAAAAGCACCATTCATGCGTGATCGTTGCCAGTGTCACCATACCGGCACATGAAAAACAACATTCGAGCGTGGTTGTTGCCAATGCCGCCAGACTGGCTCCCGTGCAGGTGGCACGTTTAAAAAAAAAAAACACCTTTTGAGCATGGTCGTTGCCAGAACTGCCTGACTGGCCCTCGTGCTGGTGTTACGTAAAAGCACCCACTAAACTCCCAGAGTGGTTGGCGTTAGGAAGTGCATCTAGCTGTAGAAATTCTGCCAGACCAGATTGGAGCCTGGTGCAGCCGCTGGCTCTCCAGACCTCAGTCAAACCGTCCAACCCATGCCAGCATGGAAAGCGGACATTAAATGATGATGATGAGAGTTGAAGGTTTTGCAAGAAACACTGAAATCTAACTTCAATATTGGAGCAATAATGTTGGTGTAATGATTCTACTTTTAGTGAGGCATGCTGCCCTAAAATTTAGGGTTTAACATTCTAGCATTTAAACTGGCCATATCTGGCCAAAATAATCAACCTGTTTTATCTTCAAACCAGCCAGATCTGGCTTCTCACACTCACCCTACAATGTCATTCTAAAACTAAACAATCATGTCATTGAAGTCTCAAAGGTAAAGCTTGACAAGTTCAAATCAATATGAATAAATAACATCACATTTGACAGAGAAACCCAAATGCTAATGGGTTAAACATCTTTTTCCCTATTTTAAAAGATAGTGAGGAAATATAATATAGCTGTTATCTTGAGAATCAATGTATTTTAGCCCTGTTACACCATTAATTGCACAATTATTTGCATGTTTATTCTTGATACATTCCAGCTGATTGAAATGCAAATATGCTGGTTGCTGTTGTTTTTACATCAGAACAATTCCCTTTTACGATAACTATGTGTTTTTAACACACACCCTCAGCTCATTGGTGCTGCGGATTCTGGAACATTGGTGTTTCAGCATGTTCTGTTTCGTCAGTCAGAAATACGTAGACCTTTGAGCCTCATCATAATTTCAGCTCTCACTATATAATGTGCAAATTATTTTAACAGTTTACCCGTCCTAGATAGATAGATAGATATAAACACTGATCAGCAATTTGTTTAGGCTCAAAGGTCCAAGTACTTTTAGCTGACAAGATATCACATGTTGAAATACTGGTATCCCAGAATCCCTTGCACCAATAAGCCAAATGTGTTATGAACACACTGTCTTTGTGAAAGGGAGAAGCTGTTCTCTTGTGATATACACAACTAGCATATTTACGTTTGAAACGGCTGGCATGTATTGAGAATATGAGGCTTTTCATTTCAGATCTCAGTGTACACAGTGCAAATAATAGTTTATTTCTTTTTAGAACTAATCTAGAATTTAGATTTTAAAAAATACATGCTTATTTATTTTTTCTCCATTGTGTATGTAAACAAATTATATATATATATATAAAATGGCATGTTGTGAGAGTTGACCCCATGCTGCCAAGTTTGATTCATTGCTGTACCAATGACTTTATTTCATAGCTATTTATATGCAAAAAGTCAAATTTCCAAACAGTCTATAAATATACAAACTTCTTTCTATCTTTTTTTTTATGCCATGATAGTTGTTAAGAGTAACCACAATTTTATGATTAAAACTTTAAGTTTTTGGCAATTTTCACGTTTTTTTTCTTTGTAGCAATGAACGTAGTGGATAAGACATTGATTTCATGTCAAAATGAAATATTAACAGATAAATATTTTGTTCTTTACAGGTAAAACGTCTCCGCGATACTTGGCTGATTCTACGACAAGATCACACAGGCAGTGCAATGATTTATGATAAGAAGTTACGAGGTGTTCATCAGACCCTAACGGAAGGATCGTTTTTGCTACCCCTTCAGAATGTCAGCATTCCAAACATCTTACCTGTTGTTAGCTTGATGGAAAAAACCCTAGAAACCATGATGGATATGATGCCTTGGGAAACAAACAATTCTACTTTTGACTTGGAGAGCTTTTTCGTACACCTTGACACAGCAAGGTTAATCTCTTCGCAGATAGCTCTTTATAAAATGTCTAGCCAATCACTAACTGGTGAACTTCGAGAAGCACCAGAACTTCAGGAAGTTCTAAGGACTGAATTCCAAGTACGATTGCTATGGGGGAAGAAGGGGTCTGTTACAAATCCACTGGAGCGCTATGAGATATTTGACAAAATTCTAACTGCAATGTCCAATCAGCGTGAAGAACCTGGTAATGATGGCACTGCTGTTTAACACATATTTAGGCAGCTCAGCTGAAGATGAGACTTCAAACAAACAAGCACTGATTTTTTTTTATTAAATCAGAGACAATTTTTTATTTATTTATGTAATAACTATTTTCCACCTTTTGCACAGTTAACTATATGTTATATATAGATATTTAATGAAAGTGGAATTAAATCTTTCAAAATTACATACCAGGTGATAAACAGTGTCTATTTAAAGTTATACTAATCATCCCATCATTTCAGCCTCTACTTTTCAATGCTGGCATAGGGCGGAATTTCTATGGCCATTACATATTTCCAAATAAGAGCCACAAACATGTGTTTTTAGGCACAGGAGTGGCTGTGTGGTAAGTAGCTTGCTTACCAACCACATGGTTCCAGGTTCAGTCCCGTCCCACTGCGTGGCACCTTGGGCAAGTGTCTTCTACTATAGCCTCAGGCTGACCAAAGCCTTGTGAGTGGATTTGGTAGACAGAAACAAGCCCGTCGTATATATATATATATGTGTGTTTGTCCCCCCACCATCGCTTGACAACCAATGCTGGTGTGTTTACATCCCCGTAACTTAGCAGTTCGACAAAAAGAGACCGATAGAATAAGCCCTGGGGTCGATTTTCTCAACTAAAGGTGGTGCTCCAGCATGGCTGCAGTCAAATGACTGAAACAAGTAAAAGAGATAAGAGACAAAACAATGCATATTATCAAAGATTAATAAATAATACAAGTTGACAGCTTATATTTTTACCAGCTATTTCAAAGCAAGGAACCCTTCAGAGAAAATGTGTTGTTAGTTGACTTCTGTTCTGCAGAATAGAAATATCAGCTAAAAAAACATTCTCTCCACAGATTTCCTGAAGAAAGTATCCTAACCATGAAATACCTGGTAAACATATAAACTGTCAACTTGTATTATTAATTTTTGATAACATGCACTGTTTTGGCTTTAAAAAAGAAAACGTATATATCAATGTTTCATGAAAATTATACTAATTTAGAGCTAATAGAAGGCACTGGGAACTGAACTTCTTAACCACACAGCCAACACTGCACCGTTTTGTTTATGCTTTGCTTTGCAGTGTTAAGCTCTGTTGGCAATACAGTAAACATAAAAATAATTTGTTTCTTACATAAAGCCTTAAAAGTGATGATAATGCATATATTTATGATTTGCAGCAAAGAAAGTACTTAGAATTTTTGTCTTGTGCTAGCTGGACTCCTGCCAAAACTGCTCCCCAAGTCTTGACAAACTTCTTAATGATAAACAATATTCTCTAGAGATATATTGAGCTATCAGCTTATATTATTTTAACACAACAAACCTGGAAAACCAGTTTATGGGTGTGTTCTTTATAGAAATAGAAGTAATATTGAGAGAGATTAGAATTTCTTGACATCACCAGTAATTCAACTCTTAAATGAGATGCAGGCAAGAATACGAGGAAATAAAAAAGAACAATATCAATCTCTAATTTCAGTCTGGCAGTACTTATCTGTAGTTAAAAACATCATTGTCTTAAAAGGAACTAAGAATATTACATTTGACAAGACAATAAAGAAAACTCTATATGGTTACTCAACCAGCTAGAAATAACAGGGATATCATACCTATGACATGTGAGTTTGTGGCGAGAAGTAATGAACTTTAAGAAAATCTCTCTGCAATATCATTATGAAAAGCTTAAGCATTTACCTAAAAGTAGAAGACAATGTACACATTTAAAGAAACACTCAAATAACATGGTCTACCATTATTGCTCTGAATCTTAAAAGAAGGATATAATCCAAGACACACTATACTGAAAACTAGAGATGGTTAATGGTTGTAATGCTTTTTATCATAGGTCTTCAGTTGACCTGGAGCTAAACAGTATTTGATAAGATAGACATCATCACTTTCAATTTTTTTTTTTTTTGATGTTGAATTGTCACCCTTGACTTTAATTGATGTACTCACTGTTGCACAGTATGTGCCTCTCCTCAATATATAGTTTTGATGAAGGCAGTAATCCAGCAAAATTGTTAATACATTGGGCAAAATGCTCAATGCATTTTGTCCATTTATATTCTCTGAGTTCAAGTTCCACCGTGGTCGACTTTGCCTTTCAGGGTCAATAAAATAAGTACCAATTCAGCAATTGCTGACCTTGTGCCAAAATTTGAAACTAATAGCCTCGATTAACTAGTTTATGTGATTGCTAATATTATGTTAGTATTTACTTTACTCATCCAGTTGGGCGTTCTGATTCTAACTTGAAAAGTATTTCTTTACCCATTTTCCTGCTAACTCTACACCACTATCATGTTTACATCTGCTTTGCATGCTAGCAAGGGTTAGATGGGTGATCACTTTCTAAGCTGGTTGTTATTTGGAGTCATTAACTACCCTCCTAGATGGGTTGAAAAACCCCAGCTTGCTCATTCATTCTATTCATGATGTGATCCTCTTCCTAACACTACATAGTGTGCATTGCATGTATTTTATTGCAGCACAAACTACAAAGAAGGTACCGTATCTTTACTCAGACTACAGGATTCAACTGCAATGTCTTTCATCTCACAAACTCAGGATACTTAAATGAAGACATCAATGTTATTCCCCGAGTCACAAATACAATGTGGAATACATGCTCCTGGATGGTAGGTATCTAGCACATTCTAAATGCCAGTGAAGATGCTGTTCTCACATGTTCTATGGACCTTCCATTAAGAAGTAAGCTAGATATGTGACCAAGAAAGATAAAGCCTTTAAACAAACTATATTCTATGTAGAAAACCCATTCAACTTATTTTCAAATTTGCTCTTTAAGCTAGTGTAAATAATACCCTTAGTCGTTCTTTTGTATTGAACAGAGCATCTGAATATTGTCTATTTCTAGAGGTGCAAAAGGACTGAGAAAGAAATCTAGTATCAGAGGAACCTTTAAGACTTGCACCTCAGAAGATATGTGATAGGAAGCAGAAAAGCAATTCAAAGAGGAGTTTTATATTAGATCATACTTATAGTAAGCTGTGAACCATTAATTGTCCAGTTGAATTCTGCTTTGAGTGTATGCATACAGTGAAGTTATTGTTCATGAATGTGTTAATTCAAAACATGAAGAATAAAATACCTCAAAAATAATGTAAATAGATGTGTTGCTAAGCATATGAATCTAATCTATGCCACTAGGGGAAAATGTACATGCTTAAAATAATGCCAACATGTGAAATAGATTAAGCTGATAATTTTTTTTTTTTAAACCTAATTACCCTCATTTTGTTTTGTGCACAGCTGTCAAAATAAAGACCCATTTTTTTTCGCTTGGACAAATAGCATTTAAGCATCTTTAAAATGCAAAGTGCTCTTATGTGACTGGTAAAGCAACATAACAAAATGGAAGCTGATGAAAGGTTTTGAAACTGGAAGAAATTAAAACAAAACAATGAAAAGAGATAAAATATTTTAAATTTCCCCAAAGGTTTTTTTTTTTTTTCTTTATATATGTACAATTGCTGGCCTTTAAGCAAAACTGAACAGTTCTGAGTCAGTATGCAGGATATTGACTTCTTATGGCAAGGGAATGTTTATTTGATAAGATTCTTCTTATCTTTCCATGTTTCACATGAACAAATAAAAAAATATAATATTACCTAAGATGACTGAATAGATATCTGGGAGATAAAAATAAACATGATTTAATAAGGATGAGCTGTAAGTTCTTAGCCTTTTTCACTGAGCCGGTGCTGGAATGAGTGGAGCTTCAAGTGGCTCTGGTTCTGAAGGGCTTGGTTGATGAGCTGCAATTCTCTCTTCAAGCATTTTGTACACAGTATGAGCTGCTTCACAATTCTGAAAAATACAGAAAAATAATCATTTCTAATTTAGGTACAGCTAGTTGGGTTGATAGAATCAAGTACTTGACCAGTACTTTGTTTTACTGGCCCTGAGATGATGAAAGGCAAAACTGACCAAAGCAAGATTAGACGCATGAAGGGTATTTTTTTTCTTTTCTGATACTCATTATCTATCAGTTTGTTACCTAATTAATAATGATTTTTAATTTAGACACAAAGTCAGCAATTATATTTGAGGGGCTACTTAGTCTATACTATCAACCCTAGTACTTTACTGAGCCTGGAAGGATAAAAGGCAAAGTTGACTGTTGCAGGATCTGAACTGAGAACATCACCCTTGCTTTCCTCCTCTACCACTCTTCACATCATCATACACTTACTCCCAACCTATTTTTCTTCGGTCTTCACTCTTATATTTACCTTCCTTTGCTATTATGCTCCTTTGATTTAAAACTCTTAACTAATGAGGACTAATTTTATGAGGTATGAGACAAACTTGTGCTAGTATCATGTTAAAATGCACCAAGTACACTTTGTAAAGTGATTGGCAAACAAGTGAAGATGACCCTTTTGCCTTGTGGAGGACATGATAGCTTTTTTAGGCTGGTGTCACAATAAATGCACCCAGTACATTCTGTATCGTGACTGGTGATAGGAAGGGCATCCATCTGTAGAAACCAAACCAAAACTGCAACATGTGAGACTGTCCTCTGCCATGTCTATAAGAACAGTAACTCTGAATGACAACTGACTTGGACCATAATGGCCCATCCAACCCATACGAAAATGAAAGCGGACAAATGATAAGAAATAACTGCATGTAAACGTTTAACATACTTCTTAATATGTGGGGTAGAATCCCTATAATACTACATAGCACAAATGGTGGTATTAAGGGAGGCTTACAAATGCTTATACAAAACAAATATAAAGATAAATCACAACACATTAACCATTTTAATAACAGATCACCTTTATATATCTTGAATGGTTGAACTGGTTTAAAAGTTAAATACTTATTCCTAAATAGAGCTGGTAGGTTCTTCACTATCCTGATTTATATTAGACTTTCACTCCCATGGGTCACTTCAATCAGCAACTCACAGTAATTTTTTTACCCTAGATGTATAATCCATCTGTTTCCATTAAGTCATCTATGCTATGAGGTTCAATGTGTTCAGGGCAAGATCACAAAAGTGGGTCTTCTGAGTAAGACCCACTTTTGTAGATTTTGTTTTAAACTAGTTCCTTGGCATTTTGCTGTTATATTCAGTCCTTTTGGTTTTGAATAGACTCTTCCAAACTTTCATCTGATACAGCAAAGATAAAGTTATGAATAAATAAATGGGCATCCAGTTGTGAACCATTGAGTAAAGGGCAGGATGAAAAGGACCACAGGTAATGATTTGAAAAACCACTATGTGAATACAATATAATGTAGAGTTTTAGAGGAACTCAGATATGTTAGAAGATATCTATATGATCCAGCAGTCAATCATACTAATTCACTGATCTCCAACTCCAGATATGACTTATTACATTGCCTTTAGCCGAAAATATATGTAGTGTAAGAGTTGAGTGACTTATAATGTATTTTTATTTTTTTAATTGGACTGTTTTACAGTGAGCTAATATTCAATGAAAACTGGTTAGAAGGACACCAAACTACTGGTCCACTGAGAGTTAAGTATCTTTGACAAGGAAACAGTCAGGATATAAACAAACAATATTACAGATATCACAATAACTTGACCAACAATGGTAGTTCTCTTCTTTAACAAACAGTTGAGAAATAAACATTACCTCACAGTTGGAAGCTACTACAGCCATAAGTGACTTCAAGCGAGCTGGAGGCAATCTGGCATAGATGTACCATAACAGACGTAATATGTGACGTACTATATTGGATTTTACCTTGATACCCGGCTGATAGAAGAAAAAAAAAGAAATAAAATTAGTTAATTCTTCATTTAAAAAGAATGTTCAGTTTGAAAACCAATCATCTAAATAGTAACACCAACAACTAAAATTCATTTGTACATAAACCAGTTAATAGATAAGAAGAATTAAACAAAAGTTGGGTAACCCCAAAACCAACTAATAAGTATTCATAAAAGGTGAATATTAATTACTTAATAAATATGTTCTTTCATATTACAGAAAAACTAAGATAGTCCCAAAATCAAGCCCTTGATGAGCTCCAAACAAAGATTTATGAGGAATGCTGAATAAGATTTGACTGCTATTTCTAGCAGTTAAGCAACCACATAGTCTTCCTAATTGTTTCAAGATACTTATTGTAGTTCTTCATAGTACAACTGGTAAAGTTGTCTGAACTGTACTGATCAGAGAAGGTGCTAAGTATTTTAAAAAGTTTAGTGACACCATTTCTAGAGAAAAATACAAATGTTATAATAATTTCATATACATGCAAAAGGCCAGCACTTGAACTGGTACCTTATTTCTTCGAACCCCGCAATGTAAGAGATTGTAGCTAAATGCCACAAGGAATTCATTCTGTCTGCTATCCTGACAATTCTGCTCACCTACAGCCTAACAGAAATGTTATGATATAAATTTCTGTTAAATGCAACCAAAATGAAACAGGTCTTAAAAAATTAGTATAAATGCAACAAAATATAAGACTGCTCACTCACAATTAAAAATTCATCAAAAGTTGCAATACAAAAGTCTTCTTGGCTGAAGTCTTCACTCATAGTGATGAGATAAGAAATCAAAGTGTGCAGGAATGTTTCATCAAAAGCTCGGTCACTTTCACAATGGGCTAAAGCTGGTAGTATAGACATGACAGCAGGTTTATCTTTTTGTCGGGTGACCTGAAGGGTGTAGTACATCACAATCATACTTCCGACATTTGTTAGCTTCAAAACAGTCAAAAAGAGGTCAGGAGGAGCGGCAACTTGCACAGGTGGAGCGTCTGATAAACGTGCACTAAGTGAGCGCAGTTGGTCATCAACCAGCATATTTACCACATAAGGAAGGAACTTACTAAAAATTTCAGGCCCCTGTAAAAAAAAAAAAAAAATTAAATTAAATGTAAATAATCACTATGAAAAACATATAAGCCATTCAAAAACATACAGACTTGACTTAAACACTTACGTGTTTTTATTATTTATTTACCATAAACTTTTCTTGCACCAGCTGCAACCTGGTCACAGAAATGGTTCCACTGCAACTGAAGTGAAGTTTACAGTTTTTGTATCATTGTTTTAAAAAAATCATATTATATTTTATAATTCAATATTACTAGGAACTGTATAAGAAATTGTTTAAATATTTTGTGTATTGTAGACATAACTAATCTATTGTACATAAATTTTAACAAAATCTTATATGGACCTCAGTTGAGAACCACTGCTTTAGACAATGTATGTTCACAATACACATGATTTACCAGTGCAAGGGGATTTTGAAACACTACCCCACTAGACCATTGTTTACAGGAATCAGCAAACAAATTACTTACTGATGAATGCTGTGAGATTCATTGGTCTGGCAGGGATGCTTTCACTGAGGAGACACACAATGAGGTTGAAACACTGCAGTGTTTCCAGAGGGATCCCATACATCGGTGAATTGCATATTTGCATATGACGGGAGGAAGTGTTCTCTGATGACAAAAACCAACACCGATCAGACATTCATGTTTGAATCTACTAGAATGTATTGAGAATGAATAGCTACATTATTGTTTGGATTCTTGCTGTTCTGTGTGTGCCCTGTGAATTATTATGTTTGGCAGCTATCAACATTCAGCAGCAAATAAATTGTTTCCTGATTCCTATAAGCAAAAACTCCTGCTCTCTTGAGATTCATCAGCCTGGCAGGATAACTTTCACTGGAGAAACACAATGGGATCAAAACGTCATGATGTCTCAAAGTCCCCTTAAACTGGTGAATTACATGTGTTATGAACACACATCATTTAAAGGGAGGGGTTCTTCAATGATAAAAAAAAAAAAACAGTGATCAGATATTCACGTTTGAATCTGCCAAAACAATTTAAGTATAAATAAATGTTATCGCTTGAATTCTCATTGTTCTGCGTGTACCTTATGAGAAATAGAAATAAAGATGGTTTTTAATATGAATAGCCTACTTGATAGAGTACTAAACAACCAGACAAGGAGATCATTTGTGTCACATTACTAGGACTGTATGTATCCATGGCTGATGGACTTAGCACATAACAAATGAATGGCACCTCCTTCTATCTTGATAAAGTCTGTTACAATGATTTCAGTTCCTCCAGGAAAGGCTAGCAATCTACTCAGGTGGAAATTAATTTCGCATCCACTTAATATAATGGAAGCTAGAGTTGGGTAATCACCCTTAGGAACCTTGCAAAAGAAAATCATAAATCATATTTTCTCAGTTTTAACCCTGATGAACTGGTTAGACTTAAGGTTAAATGGATCAATAAACTAACAAGTCAATAAAGTAACATGTAATTATAGTAAATAATCTTAAAGGAGCATCAAGATTAAATGTTAACCAGACACAAACATCTGAAGTGAAAATAAGAACTCAGTTCATACCAACTTAGGTTCCTTAAATACTTGACTGTCAATCATATCCCAAGCTGCAAATCCAAGAGCCATTAATCTCACAAGTAAAATAAGATCATTGTTATCCTGCAAGAGAAAATACAGTTTGTAAAATACATGCACACACACACACACACTTACACACGTGTGTATAAACCATAAAGAGAAAGGACTGAATGCAGTAAGTGATTTATAACTGTGAGAATACAGAGCAATGACTAGAAAAGGGGGCAACATAAACGGTTTAAGTTGTACAAAACCATAAATGCAAACTGCTAACTAGGGGAAAAATAGTCTTTTACCAATAATATAAAAACTTTTTATAACACTCATTCTTGCATGGGTTGGACAATTCAAAAGAATCTAACAGGCCTGAGGACTACAATATGTTCCAATGACTTGGTGCCCTTCCTAACACCAACCACTTGACAGAGTGTACTGGGTGCTTTTTTTGTAGCACCAGCATTAGTGAGGTCTCTTAATTGAGTGAGAAAGGCTGAAATGAGGGAGGTGACTTAATGAGACGATAGAAACAGGTGTCTTGCTGTAGAGGAGATACATGGATACTCCAGAAAGAAAGGAAAGAAAAGATAGTAGTGATGAAGTGAATATAAGAGGGAACAGGTATAGAGGATCAGGAAGGGTGGATAGTTAAGTTTATAAGAGTGTGAAAGGAGAGTGACATGGCTAAAGATGAGGGTAAAGTTGAATGCAGTGAATGGAGAACAGGGTGGATGTAGTCAATGGGAAATACCAGAAAGTGAAGGAAATAGGAGTCAGAGGAGGAGGTGATGAATATGTGTGTGTGTATATATATATATATATATATATATATATACACATCAACCCATGTCAGTGAGGAACATAGACATTAAATGATAATGATGATATACCACTGCTAGCAACAAAGATCTTTTGCCTCAGAGTGAAGAGTAGATTGTATGATACATGTGTCAGGACGTTGATGCTACATGGCAGTGAGATATAGGCCAAGAATGAAGAGGACTTGAAAGGACTGGAAAGAAATAAAGTGAGCATATTCAGCTGATGTGCAGTGTGAGTGAGTATGTATGACAAAAGCACAAATGAGTTGAGAGATAAAACTAAATATAAGAAGGATCAGATGTGGTGTGCAAGAAAGAAGACTGTGCTAGTTTGGACATGTGATGTATATGAATGAGGATAGCTGTTTAAAGAAATGCTGATCAGTTTGTTGTGGATGAAGCTTGCAGAAGAGAGAGACCCAGGAAGACATGGAACAAAGTGATGAAGGTTGATTCAAGACTCCACAGAGATGATGAAGGATCAGTATGATTGGCAACATGCAGTTCTTGAGAAGACCTGCCCACCTCAATGAAACAAACTCTGGAAGCATAATATATACACAAATGCACATTCCCACCTCCCTTTGCCTCTCTAACTGCAATTGCTGCTGTAAATAAACACAAGCAGAACTGCAAACTTCAACTTTTCCTTGATACCATTTACCCTTCTAACTACTCAGACCCATTTTGCTTGTTATCCATCCTTCATTCTTAATTCTGTCTCCTCCACCCACTTTCTACATTGATCACCTTCAACCATGTATCATCACTTTTCCTCATCTTTCTCCTGTCTACTGTACCATTATTACTATTCTGCTGCTCCTCATCTCTGCTTTTTCTGCACTGTCAGTCATTTCCTACTCTCCCCAACCTCCTATGAATCAGCTACCCCCACCCCTTATCACCTCAATCCAACCCAATTTCTACAGTTGTCACTCTCCTCTACCTTCACAATACATCATCTCTCAACACTTCTTTGATATATTCATCCCCTAACCCATTCCCTTTTGCTAATCATCATTCACTCTCATACATTCTTACAACCCCTACTCACACACACAGTTTGTCCCCACTCACTTCTGTTTACCTGATATCTTGAAGGTCCAGAGACATCATTATTTTATTCCCTTTCCAGCTTCACTTGAGTCATTCCCACTCTGTCTTCTAATGTGAGTAGCCATGTAGCTCTTCTGCAGCAAGAAACCTGTTCTGTTCTAGTCCCTTATCTCATACTTTAACCCTCTCATCCCCTAGCATAATACCACCTCCCTCTTTATTGTAGCCCCACCCAGTTGAAGGGTGCAAGATGCATGGAGATCTCACTAGCGCTGGTATCATGTAAAAAGGACCCCAGTACTCATTGTAAAGTGGTTGGCATTAGGAAGGGCATCCAGCAATTGAAACCATGCTAAAGCAGGTGTTAGAGCACAATGCAGTCGTTTGCCACATCAGATCATGTCAAACCATCCTGCTCATGCCAGCATGGGACAGGGACATTTATTATGATGATAATGATAGAGTAGATGCTTTAGAATTCTTTCACCTTCCATACAAACTAAATACTCTGCACACTTCAGTCTACTAGGTTAAGCATATCTATATATTTATGAATTAAAAGTATATCCAAAAGACACAAGTGAAAATATGTTGATGCAGTTATCATCAAGTACAATGGACAAAGTGAACATTAAAACATAATGCCAAAGCATAAGCTTAACAGCTAAATACAAGCAAAACATATAACATGATAGAAAAGTTAATCTAAATGTTTGTTAATGATCTTTCCATCCACACAAAAGTTTCAGGAAAAGTAAAGCATGAATTGTACTTGCAAATGAAATTATAAAAATTGACTGGTTCTACAAATCTGTCATCAAAGTTTAAGGTACAAGTGGTAATGCTCAAAAAATTTGCTTATCAGTTAAAAATATCCATTAAAATTTTGGTACAGATATATATCTTAAATTTTCATCAAGGCTAGATTCTAAACAAAAGAAAGAGCAGAAAATTGTTTTAGTTTGAACATTACACTTTGTAGAATAGTATCACATAACTGGAAAAGAAAATATCTTGAAAAATTACCATTTTCATATAAGAGCTTTAAAAAATGATGCACATAAGACAACCCTTTCTCTTTTAAAAGAAAAAAGTGTTTTGATACTTAATTCATAATATAAATATTTTACCAAAAATAATCAGATTCCTAGTTTAAATATGATAGATTTTAGCAATAAGAATCCATTTCTGATATAAGTGTGACAATATACCAGGGGCTTTCTAGTCCATACCATATAAACTTAATAGCTGTTGTTGTTGTTGTTGTTGGCACTCCATCGCTTATGACGTCGAGGGTTCCAGTTGATCCGATCAATGGAACAGCCTGCTCGTGAAATTAACATACAAGCGAATGAGCACTCCACAAACACATGTACCCTTAACGTAGTTCTCGGGGATATTCAGCATGACACAAAGTGACAAGGCTGACCATTTGAATTACAGGCACAACAGAAACAGGAAGTAAGAGTGAGAGAAAGTTGTGGTGAAAGAGTACAGCAGGGTTTGCCACCATACCCTGCTGGAGCCTCGTAGAGCTTTAAGGTGTTTTCGCTCAATAAACACTCACAATGCCTGGTCTGGGAATCGAAACCGCAATCCTATGACCGCGAGTCCGCTGTCCTAAGCACTGGGCCATTGCACCTCCACACAATAGTATCACATAACTGTAAAAGAAAATATCTAGAAAAATTACCATTTTCATATAACAGCTTTAAAAAATGATGCAAATAAGACAACCCTTTCTCTTTTAAAAGAAAAAAGTGTTTTGATACTTCACTTTGACTTGTATTAATTCATAATACAAATATTTTACCAAAAATAATCAGATTCCTAGTTTAAATATGATAGATTTTAGCAATAAGAATCCATTTCTGATATACCAGGGGCTTTCTAGTCCATACCATATAAACTTAATAGCAGATAACAGTTATTAAGCAGTGAGAGGTTACATTTACACTAGTCCAAATTTACCATAAAAGTCTGACTTGATTTTGAATTCGATGAATACCATTTTGAAAACCAAAAGAAACAATTTGTAAACTATCTTTAATAAACCATATTAAAGATGTTGCAAAATATCTAGTAAAATGTTAAAAAGAAACCTACTTACACGTGGAAGCAATTCAAAGTTGATACAATGTTGTAGAGCCTTTACTGTAGAAAGAGATATTGTGTGTAGTGTAAAAGGATCGCATAAGATCATTGCAAGGTCCCTAAATAAAGAGAAACAAAATAATTAATGACAACATTTGCAATGATGTTATTAATAAAGAAAATATTATTGAAAGACACAAATATATTGCAGTTTATTTTATGTGTAATATTTAAAATATCCACTTTACATCTGTGAATATATACATTTAGAAAATACAAATTATCATATAAACCCACACTTGAGAATACTTAAAGTAAAATTAAAATCAACATCAAACTTGGTAAAGAAGCCTAAAGTATAGCTAGACAAGCTAAGACAGAGTGTGTTCACAGCTCTCTTCATTTAAGTTTTTGATTAGTTTAATATAGAAGGACCTCAGAAATTTACATGTGCTAACAACCTTATTCATCATCATCGTTTAACGTCTGCTTTACATGCTGGCACGGGTTGGACGGTTTGACCGAGGGCTGGCAAACCAGAAGGCTGCACCAGGCTCCAATCTGATCAAGTTTCTACAGTTGGATGCCCTTCCTTAATGCCAACCACTTCAAGAGTGTGGTGGGTGCTTTTTACATGCCACCGGCATGAGGGTCAGTCAGGCAGTACTGGCATCAACCACACTTGAATGGAGCTTTTTATGTGCCACTGGCACGGGAGCCAGTCAGGTGACACTGGCAACGATGCCGCCCAAATGGTGCTTTTTACGTGCCACCAGCATGGGACCAGTCAAGCGGCACTGCCATCAAGCATGCTCATATGGTAGTTTTTACATGCCAGTCAGGCAGTACTGGCATCAGCCATGACAATGACTTCACTCGACTCAACAGGTCTTCGCAAGCACAGTTTATTGCCCAATGATTGAAGGGTGCTCTTAAATGGGCCAGTTATGCTGCACTGGCATAGGTCACGGTTATGGTCTCACTTGGCTTGTCAGGTCTTCTCAAGCACAGCAAAGGTCTTGGTCACTTGTCATTGCCTCTGTAAGGCCCAACGTTTGAAGGTCGTGCTTCACCACCTAATCCCATGTCTTCCTGGGTCTACCTCTTCCACAGGTTCCCTCTAATGCTAGGGTGTGACACTTTTTCACACAGCTGTCCTCATCCATATGCAACACAAGACCATACCAGCACAGTCGTCTCTCTTCCACACCACATCTGATGCTTATGTCCAACTTTTCTCTCAGGGCGCTTACACTGTCATGTATGCACACTGACATTACACATCCAGCAGTGCATACTAGCTTCATTTCTTGCAAGCTTACGCATGTCCTCAGCAGTCACGGCCCGTGTTTCACTACCATGTAGCATGGCTGTTCGCACACATGCGTCATACAGTCTACCTTTTACTCTGAGCGAGAGGCATTTGTCACCAACAGAGATAGAAGCTCTCTGAACTTTGCCCAGGCTATTCTTATTCCAGCAGCTACACTCTCAGAGCATCCACCCCCGCTACTGACTTGGTCACCTAGGTAACGGAAGCTATGAACTACTTGTAGTTTTTCCCCCTGGCATGTGACAGAAGCTGTTCTCTGCACATTTTCAGTGTTTATTGCCCCTGAGCATTTTCCACATACAAAAACTATCTTCCCAGTTAGCCTTTCTTTGATATAACTGCACCTCTTATGTGTCCATAGCTTACACTGGGTACATCTTATGGAGTTTCTACCTACGCCTTTTCTACAGATCGAGCAGGGCCATCTACCTGGAGGGATTCGTGATTTGTCTCCCTTCCTACTTATTAAGACTTTGGTTTTTGCTAGATTGTCTCTAAGGCCCTTTGATTCTAGACCTTGCTTCCACACCTGAAACTTCTCCACTAGTTTTGGTGGTGACTCAGCTATTAGAGCAAGGTCATCAATACTTACCACCTGACTGGCTCCCATGCTGGTGGCATGTAAAAAGCACCATTCAAATGTGGCCGATGTCAGTGCCACCTGACTGGCACCCATGCTGGTGGCATATAAAAAGCACCCACTACACTATCGGTGTGGATGGCATTAGGAAGGGCATGGAGTTATAGAAACCTTTGCCAAATCAAGAAAATACTCTAAGAGTATATTCTCTGAGTGCTATTTATAAAACATTTACTTTTATGAATTTCAATCATTGAATTGTGGCTATGTTGGAGCACTACATTCAAGGGTTTTAATTGATTATATTGAACCCAGGACTTTGGTACTTCCTTTCATTGATCTTATAGAGAGAAAAAGATTTAAAAAAAAAAACAACCTGGTAAACATTGATTGCATACCACAAGGGAGTTTTATTTAATGCACTATGTTTTTCCATCCCACACCAATATAACCCAATACATATGTACATAAAGTGATTGAGGCATTTGGTAATTTGCTGTGCTTGAGAAAACATGATGAGCCAAGTGAAATCATAGTCATGGCCAATGCCGGTGACACATAAAAAGCACTTGCACTGGTGACGCATTCATTGCAAAACCTGCTAAACAACTACAAAACAGAACGATTGTGTACAGTGGTCTGAAGACGAACCTAATAAAGAGTAAAATCTTGTAGGAACTACAAGGTCCAAAAACATCAGATGTATAACACTTCTTTGAATGGTGTGCTTTTAATGAAAATCACAATTTGTACCAAAAAAAAAATGTAGTGAAATCTCTGACAGACTGTTAGGACAGCAATATTTTAGATGCAAAAGATGTGGAATAGCAACTAGTATGGAACAGCCATAAAGTTTAGATGGCTAACTATAAATGGAGATAAGTTTCGTTACATAGATGAAATAATACATTTTATGGTTGGAAGTCAAGAGAGCTGTAGTCCAGAAATTATAATAAGCAATGTGCTTGAATAGTGAAGTTATCTGCCAGCAAAACATAGAAAAAATATAAAGTATCAATAGAAGATGTAACAAAAGACAAATAGAAGACTGTTGTACATAGAATGTTACACATATAATTGCGAATTAATGAGAAAGACGAGGCACAAGCATATTGAGAAAGTAAGAAAGCACCAACGACAGGATCCATTGTGTGGAAGGGAGACGACTGCGTTGGTTTTGACATGTAGATCGAATAGAGCCCTGTGAATTGGTGCTAGAGAAATCTGCTAGGCAGGCAAACTAAAGAAGTCTAAAGATGAGACAATTAAATCAGGCCTGAAAATTTATAAATGAAATTACAAGGATTAGGATGTATTGCACAGCCATTCCATCATAGAAAAAATGCTGTGTGAATGCATGCATATCTATGTCTGTTATTTACACACATTTTTTCATGCAATGTGCTTAGAAAATATAAAATGGAGTAAAGAGTTTCACAGAGCAGTATGTAACAGTTAATATAAGACTAAAACATATTAAGGGGCAAAGGAATATCAGAGCATAATGATGGGAAAGAGATAGAAAACTTTCATAACAGCTCATCAATCAGGAAAGATATCTTTAGTTTGGATATCAGTGACTTGAGTGAGCATGTCTTATAAACATAATATGGTGCAGTGCTACATATTTGGAACTTGTAGAGTCGAAGGTAATTGAGAAAGTTGGAAATGTTGAAAATATAAGAGTTTCAGAAGTAACATGAGAGTTATTATATGAAGTGAGGTCAACCCTATAAGCTGTAATAATAAAGAGGCAATGCAGTTTTTCTTCAAAATACCATTTTGCATTTCCTGGGTGGCAGGATTGATAGAGTTACCAAACAAAATGTCTTGCAGTTTTTCATTACAACACTTTACGTTTTGTTTTAAATCATGCCTAGGAGGACTTAGCCTTTCATCTTTCCAGGTTGAAAAAATAAATCCAAGTTCTTTTGTTTTGCTTTTTTTTTTTTTTTTTATAAACTGTTCCATATCAACAAAATAGGAGCCTTTGTAATTATGTTAGAAATCATCATTATACGTGTTTCAGGTTCCAATTGAATTTTACAATGAGGGTTATTGATTGCAGAGATTGTCTAGTAGGAGATTCTACAGCTAGATTTGCTAATTTTCAAACAAAAGATACATTAAGTGGAATAAGGAAGCATTTGGAAATTGAAAGTATTGTAATTTTGTTCATACAAAAGTAGATGGAAGATATATGATATGTAAAGGAATATGTTAAAAGTACTCTAAAGTAAATAAAAATTGAATTCTTTCAGAGATATTTGCTTGTAAGTAGAATATTAGTTGTTGAAATCAAATATTCAAATAAAACTTCAGTTAATAGCACTTTATCAATATTTAATTAACACAAATAATTTTCACGTATAAACAGAGACACAGACTTAAAATGATAAAATGGGGGGAAAAAATGAATATTAACAACACATTCAGTATATTATAAGGTGCTACAACTGATTGGGTAAAATGATTTAAGTTTTCAGATTGAGCAATAAAACTATCAAGAAACAAGTATTTTTAGTGATAGGCAACAAGAAATTAAGTCAACAAAGAATAGAAATAATTAAGATTATTACATCTGCTCCTGGAAAATGCCATACAAAGGTGTTAGTATAGAAAGATGAAGTCACTCTGGACCTTACAACATCATTTTCTAAGGCTAGTAAAAGCAATGGAAATAATACTAAGTTATTAGAATCTATATACACCTGACCTGTTTTGACATTCTCTTGACAGTAACTGAAAATTAGACATTGCTATATTCTCAACTTATTCATATTTGCTCTATATGTACCATAAAAAATTATACATACCGAAACTAGTGCTAGTTTAAGGATTTTTCTGTAATAAGAGATCCTTCTTGTCAAATTTTATTTGAGAAAAAGGTAACAAATGCTACAAATCTCATGGACATGGCAAGTGAAGCTAAATAAGGATTCTTTCTTAGATTAGTCTGTTTTCATATTAAAGCTTAAGAATTTGTTTTCTGAAATTGAGTAAATTTCAACCAACAAATCTGTTCTACAGATTTCAAGAAAATTTCTTAAAATAAATTTTTATAAAAATTTAAATTTCTGTTTTTAATGTTAAAAAAACCCCCACTGAAAATTGAAAATATTCCTCATAACAAAGAGGATGTTTTAGAAAGGATGATGTCCCCAGAAACACAATATTTGAATGGATATTGATATAAATAGAGCCTCCATGTTTAATACCATTTAGTTTCCATTTGATGGTTTTGTAGAATTGCAGTTCTAATTGATATCAGTAGTTAAACTGAAACATCCATTTCTAACTGTTCTATGTCCTAATTACATCCTATTCTCATAATTTTTGTCATAGTAGCTTTTTTACTGACTAACTAGTAACATCTGTTGCATTTAGCCTGTTACATTCTTCACCTAGTTAAATCCTTGCAACCACCACACACAAATGTTTGTACAAAAAATTTTGAAACAAAAAAAGATAGAATACTAACCCTAGTAATTGTTCTTGGCTCTGTTTAATACTATGAAGAAACCCTTGTAGCTCCCTTGCACGCTTTGTGTCAACAAACCGTTCCCGAACACATGCATCAACACACCAAGTAAATTTATGTGATGGGTCAACAGAGCAGATTTCCTGTATCTCAAGATCATGCAGTGCCATAAGAAGTTCAGCCCTCAAAGTGCAGTAATGTGTATTCCGAGTCTGTAAAAAAAGTGTCCGTAAAAATTGCAACACCATGTCATACAGTTGCAAGCTGCGCCCTATCATGTGTACAAGTTTCTGCACCACTTCTCCTTGCCGTCGCATCCGAGGAGAAGGCATGTAGAAAACTGATGTGCTGTTCTCATGTCCTAATAATGTCTCTTCTTTTTCTTTGATGTACTGAGAAAAAAGGGGAGAAACTTCATCTCCAAACAGCGACTGATTGTCTTGCCATATCTGCCTTTTAACTTCAGTTGCAGCTTCCTCATAGTATTGCCTATTGGCAGCAATCTGAACCAAATAATCTTCTTTAATCTCAGGTAAATGTTTCAATATACACATTACTACAGGACGCAAGGTTTTTACTTTGATAGCAGGATAGCACTTTTGTAGCAAAGCCTCAAGTTTTTTAAAGCGATCCTCATCAGCACTATTGGCCAAGTTTGAGATTTTCTGCAGCAGTTTCTCTCTCAGTTCTTCCACAACAGAAGTATGAAAATCTAAACGTCGCATTCCATGCAAATCTAGAAAAGGAAGAGCTGGCTTCAGTGACGGTAACAGAATGCCATTTTCAGACTGGAATTCTTCAATAGCTAGAAGTGGGTCTGAACAGTTGGTCAAAGCTTCACGCAGGAATTCTCCGCCAGCCATACCCAGATCTTCAAGACCACTTCCCTTCACTGAAAATACAAATATAGGGAAATTTTTTTTTTAAAAAGATAAAAAAACAATGTATTGCTCAACGTGCAACTAGAAACTCACAATTTACCATAGATTTTAATACAAAAAATTATAAATAATGCTTACCAAATTATATAAGAAAAATATTATTGAAATGAAATGCCATTCAAAATATAATTCTATTTCTTAAATAAACACAAACTGACATTGGAATTTTAACATCTAGAAATGACAAAAATTGTCAGAGAAGATGTAAAAAATAACATAAATATTGGCTGAATAAAATATATAGGGAAACGAGATAAATTTTAGCTGAGGAACAAAACGTTTAAAGTATATGGTTTTAATGTTGTGTATAAATGTATATACATACGTAAAAAAACATATGCACACACTTCATATATTATATATTGTGTGCATATATATATTATATATATATATTAGTTATCAGATTATCATTAACAGTAGCTGTTATAAGAAACGTGTTAGGTTTAGATATTTGTGTAAACAGTGCAAGAAAATACGAAGAGTGAAATAGTTTTTAACATTGATTTTGTCATCGAAAACAAACTGTATAACCACTTGAGAAACATTCTACTTTTTTAAATGATACATACAAGTAAACTAAACCAGCAAATTAAACTTTAAATATTTTCACAAAATAAACTTTTTAAATATGTTTCTGATTGTAAGGTTTAGGCGCTGTCACGGACTTTCAGTGATTAAAACATAAGCGCAATTTGTGAATAATGAGAAAAAAACATTTTAAACCAAAATCCTGAGGGAAGAAACAGATTATTTTTTTATTTTACGGAAAAACTTCCTTATACTTACTGATTTCTGTGACGGCAGGAATTGCCGGGTCTTTGACGTCCGTCATATTGGTTTAAAGAAAACATGAATGGAGACAGAGATGAATGAAAAGATAGCAGCTGTTTAGGATCTGTAGTTTCGTACTTCAATGTCCCCGCCTTCTATATTGGAACACTGTTTGATAATTTTAATATTTTGTAAACAATATTCAGTTAGATTTGCATCGTGTCATGTAATTTTCTATCGTTTCCTAATAGTTTTAATTATAACTTTAATTCCAAGAACCCAAACAGTTTGAGAAGAATAAGTGTAAGGACATCAAATCTCAACCTTGAATTTGAGGTTTTAAACCGTAAAATATTTTTCGTTATTTGTTCACCGTTCTCGAATATTTTAAAATTCTTACTTGAGAAATATAAGTAGAAAATAAGGTTGGTATTGCGTCATGTTCATGTATTTCTCGAAGTTATGAGCCACGTAAGCGATACCTCAACTGTTTCAAAACAGTGTATTAGGTATAATTTAAAAAACAGGTATATTAGGTATAATTAAAAATACTAAAGTCTGAATTTCAAGAAGATTAATACAAAAAACTATTATTAATGGAAAATATACATTAAAACTAAATATAAGAGACAATACATGCAGTCGTTTTGAGAACGAAGAAAATTCGATTTACATAAATCGCTTCCAAAACGTTGAATATACATCTGAAATCTTAATTATCAAAAGCATATAATACATACATTTAAATTTATTTTACATAATTAACAATATCACACTTAAAAAGTTAAAAGAGTATTCGACCACGACGAGACTCGAACTCGCAATCTTCTGATTCGAAGTCAGACGCCTTATCCATTAGGCCACGCGGCCGCTTACCAGAAACGGTATAAATTTATCGTCAATTACATGCGAATAGATAATCAAAATGTGTAAACATATGTTAAAGACGTAAATATTGACTTATAAGTCACTAAATTTCCCTTTCTTTTCCGTCAAAAGCCTCAAATCATCTTCGTATTTATAAATGTTTTATAATGCTAATTTCTCGCTTGGAAACTATTATAATTTGTACTCTAGCAAGCGGGGCCTCATATTAGTGAGGGGGGAAGGGAGCCGGTGAGCATTGATGCCGTCGAAAGGTAGGCCCCGAAACGGCGCGCATTCTCTCCTGATGACCCCAAACACTTGCTGGCTTCTGGTATGCGGAGTTCTCGATTGGTAGCACTTGCATGTACAAGTTGTTTGCAAAACATACACTTCTCGCTTGTAAACTTTTATAATTTGTACTCTATTATACTTAACTATTTTTTTTTTTTCGAATCCCAAGTTAGGGTTAATGTTTACAACTTGACCCGGAAAGGAAAATCAGAAAAAAGTGGTGCAACGGGTGTAAAAAAAACGTATAGGAAACGAATATGGAAAAAAAAATGCGCGCAAAGCAACAAGAGGGTGGGGAGAGGACCTCGGAAAATTCACAAGATCCGAGTTTTTCCCTCATAACTTTTAGGAAAATGGGGTTTTTTCAATGAAATTTTATAGAAATACCCTTCAAACGGCACACATTACGATTATAAAGAAATTTGTGGGTAAAAATCTTTTCCAAGGAGGCGGAGAGAGGACTTAGGAAAATTAAGATCCGAGTTTTTCCCTAGTTTATTATTCTTTTCAAACTTCTTTGATTCTTCAATCTAGTGTAATCCACACTCTAGAAACGTATTTCTGCAAAATGACATCGCAAAATATGTGTAAAGAAAAGGGGCTGATGCAGTTTCGCACCTCACCTTCAAAAGTACATTTTTTAGAAAGATTTCTTCGGATTCCTAGTTAAGGTAAAGGTGCACTTGTAAAATTTTAACGTGTCTGCATGTGTGTGTGTAAAGATGTGTGTATTTATGTGTGTATATATATATATATATGTGTATATATATGTATGTATATAGATGTATGTATATAATATATATATATATATATATATGTATATATATATATATATGTATGTATATATATATATATATATATATATATATATATATATATATATATATATATATATATATATATATATATAAATGTATCCCTTTCTCTCTCTCTCTCTCTCTCTCTCTCTCTATATATATATATATATATATATATATAGATAGATAGATAGATAGATAGATAGATAGATAGATAGATAGATAGATAGATAGATAGATAGATAGATAGATAGATAAAGAGAGAGAGAAAGTAATAACGACGGAAGGGTTAAAAAACCGTAAAAATAATTGGAGATAAAATGAAACAAAATTGAAACCAAAACATTAAAAATTATTGAAAGTGGGTAGAAATTAACACTACGTAGTGTAGTAGTACTACGTTAGGTTATCTGTTTAAAGTTGAATGTGATTTCGGAAGAAAACGAGGAAAAACTCGGATCTTGTGAATTTTCCGAAGTCCTCTCTCCGCCCCCTTGGAAAAGATTTTACCCACAAATTTCTTTATAATCGTAATGTATGCCGTTTGAAAGGTATTTATATAAAAATTTCATTGAAAAAAAAAAACTATTTTCCTAAAAGTTACAAGGGAAAAACTCGGATCTTGTGAATCTTCCGAGGTCCCTTTGCACAGTGTTATTGACTTTAAATAAACTCTCGATTCAATAACACTGTGTACAAACTCTATACTTGGAATGAACAATTTTAAATACTATTGGAATCTTATATGCGGTGTGTTTTGGAGCAAAAGACTGCGATCACTTCGACATGTGACGTGTGGCACACCATGCACCTGTACAGGCAATGTTGATTTGATGGAGGGAGTGAGCTTCTGTATAACACATACATTTGATCACTACAAACAGATCATCTGTGGAGGTAGTTTAACAAGAAATTGCGGAACCCTCGTCTGTTGTTTACAACAGGAAAGACTACCAAATGCACACACACAGATATACTAAAAATAACCCGGATTAAAAGAAAGCAGTGCGTTACTGAAAACTTCTAACGCGAAATTAATTTCCTTCTTGATTTTTCAAGTTAAAAATTGATGTGTTCCGACTGCCCTTTTCGTTAAAAACAGAAAGCAACGACCATTTTTATGCACGAAAATAATTTTTAAATATACACGTTTTCTGCTACTTGTTTCGGTCATTTAGCTGCGGCCATGCTGGAGCACCGCCTTAAAAGGATTTTTAATTGAAGAAATCGACCCCATGACTTATTCTTTGTAAGCCTAGTACTTATTCTATCTGTCTCTTTTGCCGAACCGTTACGTTACGGGGACATAAAAAACACCAACGTCGGTTGTCAAACGTTGGTGGTGGGGGACAAACAGTCACAAAGACACACACACACGCGCACACACATATATACATATATATAATCAAAATAAGCAACAAGGATATTGCTTATTTTGATTTTAATCACCTTACTTTGAAATTGTATGGATAATACCATACTAAATTCTGGTGCCTCAACTTAAGTACCATATTCATCTATATATATATATATATATATATATATATATATATATAGTTTTAGGGAAAATAACCAATTTTCAAGAACTCATCGATGAAAATCCACTATCACATATAGAAAAATTAATAATTAAAAGCACAATAAATGAGTATAATATAAAGTAAAGTAAATATAAGATAAATATAATAAAAAGATTACACGTGTTTCATAACCAATTTTCAAATAGAAAAGAAATTTAAATCGATTAAAATCAATTGAAATTTAAAAATATAGCTACTCGTCAGATCGTAAGTAGAACAATAATTAGATATATATCTCAACCAACAATAAGTACCAAATGAATTAATATGAAATACTTATTATATAAAAATTATTTAAAAAATATCATAATATCAAAATAATAACCATTCAATAATCATTCCTTCATCCATAATAATAACATGTATATTAAATACAAAAACATCTTACCTAAATTATCATTGTTTTAAATTATCATTGTTTTAAATACAAGTTGAACGAAGTTTAAGTTTAAAATAATAATGAAGATAAAATTAGTACACATTTAACCGGTGTAATAGTTAAAGCTAGACTATTTAAATTCAGTTTGAATTACGGAAAAATTTGGATAAGTACTGTTTTCACTTTGCTAAAGATTTTCTACTATTTGAAAATAATATGTATTCTTGTTTTTATACTATTCATTTGGTTCTTTATAGATTATTTTAATAGATAACTTATTTAACACTATATTATTTAGAAGTTATAGTTTCATTTCAACATAATATTAGAACTTCGATTGGAATAGTGTTGATATATTTTCGATTATTTTTGATTAATATTATTTGATTAATTATTAATCTTTATAGTTTATAATATCGTTAAAGTTTTTTTTAAATCAAAACTTTGTATATATATATAAAGTTTAACCTTTTATTCTTAATAATTTTTTCTTTCCTAATTTTTTCATCCATAATTTTTTCCATTCATAATTTTTTGATTCATATTTTTTATTATTACGTTTGTAGAAATAAATAATCTTGTATTTTTCTATTATTCAATTGATCTTTAATCATAATTAAATAAACGTCTTTAGCTTTAAATAGTCTAGCTTTAACTATTACACCGGTTAAATATGTACTAATTTTATCTTCATTATTATTTTAAACTTAAACTTCGTTCAACTTGTATTTAAAACAATGATAATTTAAAACAATGATAATTTAGGTAAGATGTTTTTGTATTTAATATACATGTTATTATTATGGATGAAGGGATGATTATTGAATGGTTATTATTTTGATATTATGATATTTTTTAAATAATTTTTCTATCTTTATATAATAAGTATTTCATATTAATTCATTTGGTACTTATTGTTGGTTGAGATATATATCTAATTATTGTTCTACTTACGATCTGACGAGTAGCTATATTTTTGAATAGAACTTATTTTCGATAATTTCAATTGATTTTAATCGATTTAAATTTCTTTTCTATTTGAAAATTGGTTATGAAACACGTGTAATCTTTTTATTATATTTATCTTATGATATTTACTTTACTTTATATTATACTCATTTATTGTGCTTTTAATTATTAATTTTTCTATATGTGATAGTGGATTTTCATCGATGAGTTCTTGAAAATTGGTTATTTTCCCTAAAACTATATATATTTTATATATACTTTATCTATAAGGTTCAATTTAATTTTAATTTTTTATAAATTGATTTTAATTGAGTTTTTTACCTGTAATTTTGGATTTTGTCCCTAATAATATTATATATATATATATACTGTTAGGATTGGCACTCTCAACGTCGGCACGCTGAAAGGTAGATCTGGTGAAATTGTTGAGATGCTTGAACGGAGATGCGTAGATATGTGCTGCATCCAGGAAGTAAGATGGAGAGGAGGTTCTGCAAGGTTCCTCACAGGCAAAGAACACAGGTACAAGATTTTCTGGGCAGGGAACACTGACGGGGTCGGGGGCGTAGGAATACTTCTAGCGGAGAAATGGGTGGATAAGGTAATCGAGGTCGTTAGAGTAAGTGACAGAGTACTTAAGATCAGACTAGTGCTTCATCATAGATTAGCTACTGTCATCTCAGCCTATGCACCTCAACCTGGGCTACCAGATGGTCTGAAAGACCAATTCTATGACACCCTCTTGCAAACTACCTCGTCGACGAGTGACAGGGACCTTCTCTTTGTGGCTGGAGACTTCAACGGTCATGTCGGACGTCGTGCTGGGGGCTTCCATGGCATACATGGAGGCTATGGCTTCGGTTCCCGCAACGAGGAGGGAACCAGACTGCTGGAGTTCTGTGATGCAACCAATCTTATGGTCTGCAATACCAACTTCAGGAAACCTGCCAGTCACCTAGTCACCTACCGCTCCGGCAGACACTCTAGCCAAATCGACTACATCCTCGCCAGAAATAGGGAAAGAGGGCGGCTTATAAATGCCAAAACCTACCCTGGCGAAGAATGTACCCCACAACATAGATTAGTAGTTAGCGACTTTGGGATCAAGGCAAAATGGGTGCCCAGAATTAGACAGGCTTGGAGAAGAAGGGTGTGGAAGCTTAAAGACCCTGCAAACGGACAGAGACTTAGAGACAAGTTACTTGAAGCATTTAACGAAATAGAAGGGGATATAGCATCATACAACGTGGAAGACAATTGGAGATTTCTGCGGGACAACCTGTTGAAAGCCACCGACCAGATTTGTGGGTGGTGTAAGGTCCCCTCCCAACCCAGAGTAACGTGGTGGTGGAACAAGGAGGTAGACAGGGCTATTAGACAAAAGAAACAAGCTTGGAAGGACTGGAAGAACGGTGGTAGCAGGGAATTGTACCAATGTGCCAGAAGGGAGGCTAGGCGACAGGTTTATTTAGCCAGAGGGGAAGCAGATAAGGAAAGATTTGCCAATGTTCTGCGCCGTGAGGACCAAAGACTCGAGGTATTTCGGGTTGCAAGACAGTGTAGGAGAGAGAATAGTGATGTTGTAGGAGAGAAATGTGTTCGCATGGATGATGGTACGCTTGCATTAAATGAGGATGCAAAGAAAGAGGTCTGGAGATGCCACTACGATAGATTGCTTAATAAAGAGAATGAATGGGAGAAAGAGAGCCTGCCTTATGTCGACCCAATAGAGGGACCAGCTATCCGAGTTGATAGTACCAGGGTAGATAAAGCAATTAAGAGTATGAAGACCGGGAAAGCCCCCGGCCCATCAGGAATCACTGCAGAGATGCTCAAAATATCTGGCAGTGTTGGCTATAGCCTAGTCACCCGTATTACGAACCAGGTGATACACGAAGGAGTCATACCCTATGACTGGTGTAGCAGCATCATAGTCAACTGCTACAAAGGTAAAGGGGACGCTTTAGATACAAATAATTACAGAGGCATCAAGCTGTTAGATCAGGTTATGAAAGTTACAGAGAGGGTCATAGCCCAACTAATTAGGGAGCGAATCAATTTAGATGAGATGCAGTTTGGGTTCGTGCCAGGTAAAAGCACTACTGATGCCTTATTTCTAGTGAGACAGTTGCAAGAGAAATACCTAGCCAAGGATAAACCTCTGTACCTGGCTTTCGTTGACATGGAGAAAGCCTTTGACAGGGTCCCCCGATCCCTTATCTGGTGGTCAATGAGGAAACTTGGGATAGAAGAATGGCTAGTGAGAGCTGTGCGAGCCATGTACAGAGATGCGGCCAGTAAGGTGAGGGTTGGAAATGAGTACAGCAATGAATTCCGGGTAGAGGTAGGGGTCCACCAAGGTTCCGTCCTCAGCCCCCTATTATTTACCATAGTCCTCCAGGCAATCACAGAGGAGTTCAAGACAGGTTGCCCCTGGGAGCTCCTCTATGCTGATGACCTTGCCCTAATTGCGGAGTCACTATCAGAACTAGAGGAGAAGTTTCAGGTGTGGAAGCAAGGTCTAGAATTGAAGGGCCTTAGAGTCAACCTAGCTAAAACCAAAATCCTAATAAGTAGGAAGGTAGATAAAACACAAACCCCTTCAGGTAGATGGCCCTGCTCAGTATGTAGAAAAGGAGTAGGTAGTAACTCTATAAGATGTACCCGGTGCAAGCTATGGACACATAAGAGGTGCAGCAACATCAAAGGCAGGTTAACTAGCAAGTTAGTTTTTGTTTGTGGCAGATGTTCAGGTGCAATAAAGACTGCAAACAAACAGGAAACAACTTCTATCTCATTCCAGGGTGAAAAACTAGAGGTAGTCGATAGCTTCCGCTATCTGGGCGACCAAGTTAGTAGTGGGGGTGGGTGCGCTGAAAGTGTAGCTGCTAGAATAAGAATAGCCTGGGCAAAGTTTAGAGAGCTCTTACCCCTGCTGGCGACAAAGGGACTCTCACTCAGAGTAAAAGGCAGACTGTATGACGCATGCGTACGAACAACCATGCTACATGGCAGTGAAACATGGGCTGTAACTGCTGAGGACATACGTAAGCTCGCAAGGAATGAAGCCAGTATGCTCCGTTGGATGTGTAATGTCAATGTGAATACCCGTCAGAGTGTAAGTATCTTGAGAGAAAAGCTGAACATTAGAAGCATCAGTTGTGGCGTGCAAGAGAGACGATTGCGCTGGTATGGACATGTGGTGAGAATGGAGGAGGATAGCTGCGTGAAAAAGTGCCACACCCTAACAGTTGAGGGAACCCGTGGAAGAGGTAGGCCCAGGAAGACCTGGGCTGAGGTGGTGAGGCAAGACCTTCGTACATTGGGCCTCACCGAGGCGATGACTACGGACCGAGACCTTTGGAAATGGGCTGTGCGTGAGAAGACCCGGCAAGCCAAGTAAGATCGTTGCCAGTGCCCCTGGACTGGTTCTTGTGCGGGTGGCACATGAGATGCACCATTTTGAGCGTGGCCGTTGCCAGTACCGCCTGACTGGCTCCTGTAGGATTTTCGAGCGAGATCGTTGCCAGTGCCCCTGGACTGGCTTGTGCGGGTGGCACATAAAAGACACCATTTCGAGCGTGGCCGTTTTCGTGCGGGTGACACGTAAAAGCACCCACTACACTCTCTGAGTGGTTGGCGTTAGGAAGGGCATCCAGCTGTAGAAACTCTGCCAAATCAGACTGGAGCCTGGTGTTGCCATCCGGTTTCACCAGTCCTCAGTCAAATCGTCCAACCCATGCTAGCATGGAAAGCGGACGTTAAACGATGATGATGATGATGATGATATATATATATATATATATATATATATATATATATATATATATATGGGAGAATATACAAATAATAACAACAGACGAGGACAGGTGGTGTAATATATATATATATATAAGTAGTAAAGTAAGGATTCAGACAGAATCAGGTTCTTGAAAAGATATGCACTAGGTAGGGTTGGTTAAACCAACCCTATGGGTATTTTCTAGAGTGTCCGACAATTCGTTTCATCTGATGATTACAGTTTTTTGTAATGAAGTAATGTTCTCGTTCTTCTATTAAGAAATAGCTGTAATGAGCTAACAATTATCCATCGTCTATTACTATTCATTTGATTATATATATATTAAAGTACAGGTGAGGATATATAAACCTCAGAGGGATAGAAATATCTAAGATTAGACTGGTTGAATAACTTATAATATAGGCACACAAATATATATATATATATATATATATATATATATATATATATATATATATATATATATAAAAGATAATAAGAGTGAAAAAACTACAGAAGGCTTGTGTTACATGGTTAAAGTATATATTTAAATTATGTCAGAAAAATGTTAGAAAATGTTATAAAATCTTTTTGGTATATAAACATTGTATTTTGAGTAAACAAATGTGGTCGACCAAATTGTGCAACATGCCCAAACATTCTAGAAGGTTCAGAATTCCTCTTCAAAGAGGGACACAAATTCAAAGTTAAATCTAACTTTACTTGTGCCTCAGAAAATCTTATTTATGTAATAAGATGCTCGGGCTGCCACGAGAACTACATAGGGTCCACAGGATTATTGCTCAGGCGTAGATGCACTCTGCACCGCCAGCAGATTGCATACCCAGAATACCGAATGATACCTTTTAGTGATCATATTGAGAAATGCGCAAAACAAATGCTACCACAATTTATAATCTTTCCTTTTTATCAATGTGCCATTAAAACACCAACACAGATTAGATTAAATAAAGAAACCTTTTTCATTCAAAAATACAAACCCAAACTTAACCATTGCTAACACATTTAAATAAGGAAATTCATCACCCCACTGAGAAAAAAGGGGAAAAAAATATAGAACAAAACCATGGTAAATTAATCAAATTCTACCACCTCCTAGATTTCGCTTATCTCCCCTATACCGGAAAAAATCCCTAATTACCTCCCCCTATCTAGAACTCTTCTTTCTCAGACTGGAGCGAACACGTTACAATGAAGTAGAGAAATTTGAAAAGACAACACGAAACCGGTTATTTCTCAAAATACAATGTTTATATACCAAAAAGATTTTATAACATTTTCTAACATTTTTCTGACATAATTTAAATATATACTTTAACCATGTAACACAAGCCTTCTGTAGTTTTTTCACTCTTATGATCTTTTATACATCCAACCACGTGCTTTCACATACCAACTTTCTCACCTATATATATATATATATATATATATACTATTATTATAAAAAACCAAGAGAGAAGAGGGAGATAAAATTAATAAAAATTTATTAATACATTAACAAGACTACAATTGTTTCAATTCCATGCTTATTGCATAAAACCAATCAAATTTAATTTAATTAACTCAATTTGATTAATTATTATAAGCTAGAATATCATCAGGGAAGAACATGCAAAGAAATTTATGTATAACATATTGAAAATATAATGAAAACATTAAATAAGCAAACAGGAAAAATACAGTGTACCATTAAAATTAGTGCATAATATAAAATATATACAGTTATAAAAATAGTTATTGCCATAAATTAATATAAATAACAATAATGTTGATGCAGACATACCCATGCAATGCTTATTTAATGTTTTATTATGTTTTCAATGTATTATATATAAATTTGTTTGTACATTCTTCCCTGATGATATTCTGGCTTATAATGATTAACCAAATTGATTTAATTAAATTAAATTTGATTGATTTTATGCTATAAGCGAGGAATTGAAACAATTGTAGGTCTTAGCAATGTATTAATAAATTTTTATTAATCTTATCTCCATCTCTTTTGGTTTATATATATATATATATATATATATATATATATATATGCCACCTAAATGTGGCGGTCCTATAGGGGACGATGCTACTGTTGTTTATAGCCCCAGGAGGCCATCTCTAGCTAGCTAATGACACTAGAGATGGGAACGATGATTTCCCTTCGCAAATACTAATCAGACACAGACAGTGTGTCGTTAGCCAGCTGGAGGATATGTCCTCCTGGGGCTATAAACAACAGTAGTATTGTACCCTACGGGACCGTGACATTTAGGTGGCAAATATAATTCACAATTCCATGCTGCTACTGTTTACTTCTCATTTAGAGATTTAATATTGTTGCATATATATACATATATACAACAGGCTTCTTTCAGTTTCCATCTACCTAATCCACTCACAAGGCTATGGTCATCCCTAGACTATAGTAGATGACACCCAAAATGGCACGCAGTGGGAATGAACCCGGAATCATGTGGTTGGGAAGCAAGCTTTTTACCACACAGCCACACCTAACCCAAAATATATTGACTACTGTGCGAGAGGTGATGGTGGAATAGGAGATACTGGGACAATGAGGGAACACAACCTTCCCGTAGTTTATCAGCATCTAATTGAGAGACAAAAGTCTCGCAAACTGATGTTTATAACACATCATTTCTTTGTTCAGCTCAGTGTACGAATGAGTTAGTGGAATTTTCGTATTGTCTCAGTTTAATTTTGCTCTAACAGTATCATTTCCGTGAGATAAATTCTCTCTGTGACACGCTAACAACTCGACCACAGCATCCTCTCTGACTTTTAATCCTACATCATTTGCAAGTATTACAATATCTTTTCGAATCTGATGTAACCTCTCTACTTGTAAAAAGTTTCTAAAGTCACGGATACAGTCTAGCCATGTATTTTACCAAGCACCATTCAATGTTGAAGGGTTTCATTGCATTCCACAAGTCAGTTATGTTACCTACCATATCAGTTGAATTGAACTTCTAAAAAACTCTAGCTGTAAGCTTACCCTCCCTGTCAATTGATTTAATGAAGTTGGCAGTTGAGGGTTTGCTGGCAGAACTCTGGGTATTTCAGGAGATTGCAGAAGTGCCATCAAGACTGCTGAGAAAGCACCAAGATGGTTTTGGCAAAAAAGAGGCGATTGGTGGGAATCAGCAGAATACCACTCAGATGCTGGCCTAGGTGTGATCAATCTAAGTTGGATTGTTTGGATGAGGGTATGTGTTGTAAAATCTGAAACACCCAATGACCGCAGGATATAGCACTGACGATGTGTACAATCATTGCTTCTGTAGATGCATGTAAAACTAATGTATGTATGTATGATTTTGCTTTGAGTTTTATTTAAGTTCTTCTTAAAAGAGTTCAAGCTGGTCACTAACAAAAAAAGAAGACATTTTGAGTTAAGTGATTTCCCAGTGTTAGTACATATGTGGTTGAGTTGGTGTGTTGGTTGAGCTGTTGATGTACACACAGAAGTATGTGCATCTGTTCACCTAAAGAAACTCAGATGGAGAATCATTGGAATGTCTTACAAATTTTCACTGTGCGACTAAAAGATTGGATTTGGAGAACGCTCGTCATTTTCTTTTGCTTTTGTACGTATGTATGTATGTAGGCATGTATGTATGTATGTATGTATGTACTATTCAAGCATGAAATTTATACATAAATAAACAGACCAGTACACTGTGTGTGTATGTATGGGTGTGTGACTGAGAGAGAGAGAGAAGTGGGGAGAGACAACCTAGTATTGAGTTAACTTTTTTTTCAAGCATTTACTATTCGATCCAAGGGAGGCTATTATAGATTTAACAACAGTTAAGTCCCTTACAATACATAGCTTCTTAATGCATACTTTCTTTTCATGAAATTGTATTTGTACAAAATATGTGCGTTATTGTTTCAAATTTCTGTTGAAACTGTTTAACATGCGATAATATTACAAATCCTTTTGCAAAATACTCGAACCTTGTACTTCTTAATTCTGTTAAGAATTAAATAAAAATTAAATTAATATTTTCAGACATTATGGTATATGTTGTGGTGTTCTTGTTTTCTTCCAGGTAAGTTAGACAGATGACCAGTGCATTCTAACCGTAACGATCGCATCTTTTTTCTCTGGCAATGTGCACTAAGGAATACACTTTCAATGTGATTTTTTTTCTAAGACGATAGAGGGTGATTTGCGGAAAATTTACACAGTATTTTGTCGGCGACTTAAAATATGAAGTGGTATTTTATTTACATCGTTAATATTAATGAAAACGTTATGAACTCCACTACTTCATTTTGACTCTTATAAAATTCCAAGGTATCCTGTCAATGTGAGGCAGGAAAAATACCAACAGGGAAATATGTAAAAAGAATGGTTGCATATAAAAGAAATATAGAGATAGAGAAAAGGGTAACAAAAATAAAAGGTGTTGTAAGAGTCAGAATGTCGGATGAAAACACCATAGCGGTTTTGCTGGATGATGATAAAGCGACGAAGTTGAAGGAAACATTTCGTGAAAAAATCGAATGTACGGCAATTAAAGTGCAATATGATGAGATGCCAAATGTGATAGACTTTGATGAAATGGATTTTTTCTGGGAAGATTAAAACAAGGTAAAAAATAATTGTCATAATTACAATAAATATTGAACAGTTAGAACAGTAAAATGGAACTTTCCGCTTTGCGGGGTGGGAAGACCTTTCACCAACATTAATTAATAATTCATAAATCATTCGTTTTCATTTTATGTTCCCCATGTGCGTCTTTTGTATTGTCCCCCTGTAAACTCTGTATTAAATGGCTTTATGCCAATAATAAAGAGATTGTGAGACAAAGTTGCTCAATTGGATTCTGGAAGTTATGATTGCCTGTTTAGTTTATGCACTTTGTGCTTTGTGTTAGTTATTTATGGATTTACTTTATGCTCCAGGAATTCACCAGAACTTTTGTCAGATTTAAAATAATTTCTGTGTCACATCTGAGTCCAAGGTTCGAAATCCAAGGTAGAACACCAAATTGATAGAAGACAGATTTTATGATATCCGAGGTTCGAAACTCAAGAATGAACACCGAATTGGTGAAGAAATCCACTGTTCGATATCCGAGGTTCGAAAACCGAATTTGTACTAAAATGGAAATTCAGATTTTATGAAATCCAAATATTTGGAAGGCATATTTTTGAAAAACCAAACTTGTGAGCCAGGTTTTGTGTGAGGTCAGTTTTGGTGAAACCAAAAACCGGGATTCGGAGTCCAAATTCTGAATTGTATATATATGTTACCTTTCTAAATATTTTGAGTGCACATCTGGTGTAGCATTTGCTTTTTGTTTGTGTATATATTTCTTTTGTAGGTAAGCTGTTTTTATGCTGACTATTGTTAATAATATTTTAGAAAAAATTTCATGGTGTGTTGTTGTTTTGGGTTTACCCTATCCTCGTTGATTCTGTAAATTCGGGTTATGGCCACCAGGTCGTAACAATATATATATATATATATATATATATATATATATATATATATATATATATATATATATGTGTGTGTGTGTGTGTGTGTGTGTGTGTGTGTGTGTGTGTGTGTGTGTGTGTGTGTGTGTGTAAGGGACGACCGTGCGAACTCATAAAAGGAGAAATGGTGACGAATGGAAAAACAGAGGACTCCTTTTATTTAAACGTGTCACACGGTCGAACACACAATAATATGTATCAGTGATGATATACATGATATGTTATGCGACGATAACATAGATGACCAGTAATGAAAGACCACAACCGTATTAGATGAATAACAGAGATATTTATTGTAGCGTTAAAGATGTATGTCTGTGTGTGAGTGTGAATGCGACATATAAGAACATTATCAAAGACAGGCCGTCATACAAAGAAAAGTGTGTATGTGAGTGATACATGTGTGAATTATTACAGCAGATAGAAAGAGTCAGTAAATGACACGTGAGCAGGAAAAGTTCTGTATGTGAAAGTGAGGAGAGGCTGAGTGTGGCAGTGCTGATCACTAGTTGTGATGTCGTGGCATCGATGCCGGGCCGTGATTCTTGTTATACAGATGTTCGTCGCTGGCTGAGAATTTCTTGTCTGTTTAAGAACTCTTGTCTGTTTATTTACCGTGGTGAAGCTGAGTCACCTAACAGAATCGAAGAGAGAGATGTGCCGCGGTAGTTTGGTGTGGTGTACATAGTAAGTCGTGTTGACGCTGGTGGAGATTGTTGCTGGTTAGTAGTAATCGTGTTGGTCATGACGATGATGCTGGATAGTAGTAGTAGACTCTTGTTGCTGATGTGGCGACGGCGGTGGTCATCGTTGGCTGGACGAAGCTGTTGAAGTGGTCGCTGGAACTGCTGCTGCTGTCGTGTGGTACACGGAACAGTTCTCAAAGAGAAACTGGACCGAGACAAATTTGGCCGCCGAGTTAAAGCTATTTATAACAAACTATTGGCTCACCAGATGGTAGAAATATACTCTATCACGTGACCTTATTAGGGGCCGTGATTGGTCAGTTTGCGTTCTGGCGGGAACGGTTCGAAGAAGTTGCCGATTCGAATAATGATCAGTCACGTGATGACAAGGAATGGGTTCTCTACTACGCTCGCATTTATTTATATTTAAATGAGAAGATTGTATGTAATGGCGATAGTAGTTTGTATCTAATGGCGGGAGGTAGTTTCACTACACATATATATATATATATATATATATATATATATATATATATATATATATATATAAGGTTGAGGAGGGTATTGGATTTAACCAAACCCAAGAGGATACAGGTAATACCGAGTAAGTGCTGTATACCGACTAGTTTGCCCCAGTCGTTGTATGAACAGGATTGGGGATTATAAGTCGTGTATTAGCGTGTGTATATGTAAATATATGAAAATAAAAAGATAAAGAGAGCAATGGTAAGGTTGGAGAAGTATTTTATGGATAGAGTCTTACAGCTGTTTCTGGGAAGATCCAGTACTTCCCTTCATCGGAGACAGAAAAAATAAAGGAATCTATTATTATATCCATAGGCGGATATTTTTAGTATGAAGTGGTAAAGAGTGTGATGCGCTGAAAAAAAGAGAGAACAGTACTTGAAGTGTAGTTTCATTCCAGTAGTAAATATCCGTGTAAAGTAATCCTTGTGGGGATAATCCGGAAATAGATGTTGGAGCGAAGGCTGATACAGCATAGATAGCAGGGGTGAATATATGCCATACTGCGATGGATTTTTGCTTGTTTACTTGAAGAATGGCCAAGTCAAGTGAAAAGTGAGCGGTAATTAGGTCAAGTCATGAAGACAGAATGTGAAAGGGGATAGAGGAGAGATAGAGGTGGAGGGAGGTAGCGGTATATTTTTATGGTCAGTTGATCTTACAGGATAGAGGGGATGAGCATATAGAGTGAAGGAGGAATGGGGGGATGAGGTTAAAAGGTCTAGTGAGTAGGAAGGAATGCGTGTATGTAGTATATAGGTGGTGGGGGTATGAGTGATA
>NC_142928.1:82144044-82149549 GCF_046866305.1 Octopus bimaculoides
TTTGTATTAGCTTCCCTTGCTTCTGGAGTAGGTATTTTTGCAGTCCTATGGTGGTTATTTTATAATAGTTTTCTAGCTGTATAAGACCCCTGCCACCTTCTGTGCGTTGTATATATAGCCTTTCTATGTCAGATTTTGGGTGGTGCATCCTATATCCTGTCATTATTTTTCTTGTTTTCCTGTCTATTTTACATAGTTCGTTTAGTGTCCAGTTAAGGATGTTGTAGCTGTAGCTTATAACTGGGACAGCTAAAGTGTTGATACCCATTATCTTGTTTTAGCATTGAGCTCTGTTTTTAGTATTGATCTAACTCGTCTATAGTACTCTTTCTTTATTTTTTCTTTCATTTGTGTATGTTGTATCCTATCTAGTTCATTGACTCCTAAATACTTATATGGTTGGCTTTCGTCTAGTTCTCTTATTTCATTGGCTTTATCTAGTGTTATATTGCTACTTTTAACTAATTTTCCTCTTTTCAGGGTTGCTTTGGCACATTTTTCTAATCCGAATTTCATTTCTATTTCCTTGGTAAAGCCGTGTACTGTCTGTAGTAGTGTTTCTAGCTCTTTGTCGTTTTTAGCATATAATTTTAGGTCATCCATATATAGAAGGTGGCTGACTGTTTTTCCATAGCATTTGTAACCGCATCCAGTTCTATTTAGCAATTCGGTTAAAGGTGTGAGTGCCAGGCAGAACAGGAGTGGAGAGAGCGTGTCTCCCTGGAATATTCCTCTTCTAATGGGGATGGCTTTCGTTTTCACAAGTCCCTCTTTTGTTTGGAGCTGTAGCACTGTCTGCCATTTGTTCATTGAGTGCTCTATGTATTTTATGATAATTGGTGCCACCTTGTTTATGGCTAGTGTTTCCAGAATCCACGTGTGGGGAACACTGTCGAAAGCCTTTTGGTAGTCCATCCAGGCCATACTGAGGCCTTTCTTCTTTCTGCGGCTGTCTTCAGTTATGGCTTTATTGATCAATAATTGATCTTTACAGCCGTATGAGCCCTTGCAGCATCCCTTCTGCTCTTCTGGAAACAGGTTGTTATTTTCCAGGTGTTTACTCAATCTCTGCGATATTATTGCAGTAAAGGCTTTGTAGATCGTAGGGAGACAGGTTATAGGTCTATAGTTTTGTGGTTTCTCCGTTTCCGTGGATTTGGGGATTAAGATGGTTTTCCCTTTTGTGAGCCATTCAGGCATTGTCTCTGGATCTGCGAGTATGTTGTTAAAGTTTTCTGCCAGCTTTTTATGCATTGCTGGCAGGTGTTTTAACCAGAAATTGGGGATCTTGTCGTGTCCAGGTGCCTTCCAGTTGCTTAGTCTTTGCAGTGTCTGGGTTACCTCTTCAGTTGTTATAGGGGCCCAGAGTTGCTCAGGTGCTAAGTTCGTTGTTTTAATGGTCCTTTTCTGGGGTTGTTGCTTCACCGACCATATTTGTTTCCAGAATTTCTCTAGTTCTTCTGCTGTTGGTGCTGAAGTAATGTCTATTTTATTTTTACCCAGTTCTTGGTAGAGTTTTTTGGGGTTGGATTTGAACTGTTTGTTTTGTTCAAAGAAACGTTGGCGTTTCTCATACCGGCGGATCCTTTGTGCTTTGGCAAGGATGTCTTGCTTTAGTTTTTCTTTTGCCTCAGGTAAATCTTTTTCTGTAATGCTGTATTTGTACAGTATTTTTGTTTTCTTCTTGTTACTTAGTAGTGTTGATTGTTTACTAATTTCGTTGAGAATCGATAAATCTTTTCTCTTTTTTTAAATTTTGTTCTGGATGTTATTTATCCACAAGGTCTGTTTGGGTGGTAGAACTCCTGTTCGGATGGGTTTGAGTGAGTATCCTGCTTCTTTTGTGGCTGCAGTGGCTGCCGCATATATTATGTCATTTAACTCAGTGATATTGCCTGTTGTTTCTGTGGTTGTTAGTTCCGTGACGGCCAGGTTTATGCTATTTATTATTGATGTTGTTTTATTGTCTATTTTGATTTTTGGGAGATATAATCTGTGGTCCATTCTAAGATCTGTGGTTTTCAGTTCTTTGGTTATTTTCATTTTCATAGTATCGTAATTATTAGGTTTCCCTTCGTTATTTCCATGTTTTATATTTGTTTTGCCTTCCTTTTCATTCATATGTTTGTCTGTGGTGTTCTGGTTTGGTGCTTTTTGTACACTATTATCCATCTCTACGGTCTGGGTTTGTTGTTTTTTGTTTACTTCGTTTTTGCCGGAAATGTTACGTTTGTCCTCGTGTTTTGCTATCTCAGTGTTTATATTATTATTTGGCATTGCTGTGTGACTACTATCTAGATTTTCCTGATGTATTTTTCCTTTCAATTGTTCTATTTCTATTTCTGATATTTTTTTTGCTTTTAGAATATATCTTCTTATGTTAGCTAGTTTGTTAGGGTTCATTGTTTTATCGAGGTCTATATTTACATTATTTTTCTTCCATATTTTATATGTATGTGTTGTTGTGTTTTCGTTTTTTGGGTAGAGCACTGCTGTGAAATAGGCGTATAGTATCGAAATGTATTCCTCACGTGTCCATTTATGCCGTTTTGGTTTTGTTTGCGGGGCATGAGGAACAACGTCCGGTCCTTTATTTTGACGGTCATCGTTTTCGTAGGGTACCGGTTCGTTTATTTCTGTTGTCAGATTGTTTTGCACGTTCAGATCTTCGTATTTTTTTCGTAACAAGCTTACAGTACGCACTTCTCGGTTGTTATTCTTGGGTGTAATAATACCGGTGTTATTTAATCTGTTTGTAATTTGTTTGTACATGGTGTTTTGGGGTTCGAAGATGGTTTGATTTTGATGTAACACGTGTGTTTACGATCGCTGTGCGGGTAGTGGAGGTATCAAGTTAAAATACATCATTATATTTGGAAAGATAGAAATAAATTTCAATGAGTATTACTTACTCGGATATAATCCAGCCCCTTGTCAGCTATTTTTTGGCTCAATGCGATGTCTTTATTTCCGATGTTTTTGGATAAGTTTCGGAGCAGTGATTTATCGTTCTTACATGTTAAACTTCCCCGGTGTAGTCTCTCGTTAAACTTCCCCGGTGTAGTCTCTCGTTAAACTTCCCCGTATTATTATTATTATTATTATTATTATTATTATTATTATTATTATTATTATTATTATTATCATTATTATATACAGGGGTTGGGCAAAATAATGGAAACACCTAGCATCATAATTTTGAAATATCTATAAAACCGTCAAAAACTTGTTTATTTTTATGTTTTTTGATTTATTATTAGTGTTGCTTAATATGTTTTGCTAAAATTGCTGTTTCTTTTCAGACATCATCAGAAAAAGGTAATTAAAATTCATTAAAATGACAGATCTATCGGACTTTCAAAGAGGTCAAATTGTTGGGGCTCGTGTGGCAGGCCCTAGTCTAACGAATACAGCCGAAATGTTTTGTGTATCAAGAAGTACTGTCTCGAAAGTAATGATAGCCTTTGAGAAAGAGGGAAAAACCTCGTCGAAACAAAACTCCGGAAGAAAACCAAAACTTTCAGATAGGGACCTCAGACTATCACATGAATTGTTAGAAAGCATCACAATGTACAGCTCCCAAAATTACTGCAGAGCTTAATGACCACCTCGAGAACCCAGTTTCCATTAAAAAAATGTTCGCCGGGAGCTGCACAAAGCCGAATTTCACGGGAGTGTTGCAATCAGAAAACCACTACTTTCAAAAACAAATGTTGTAAAGCGTTTAGAGTGGAGTAAAAACTCACAGAATTGGTTCCTAGAGCAGTGGAACAATGTTATTTTCTCGGAAGAGTCATCCTTTACCTTATTTCTGACCACCGGCCGAGTATACGTGTGGAGACAGCCGAAAGAAGCATTTGACCCAGACTGCCTTCTTCCAACTGTTAAACATAGAGGAGGATCTGTGATGATCAGCGGGATATATCTTGGAAATCCGCCGGCCCAATGGTTTCCCTTCATGGCAGAATTAATAGTCAAGACTATTTAAGCATTTTATCTGATCAAGTTCATCTTAAAGTTGCGGAACTGTTTCCGAAGAGAAACGCAATCTTCCAGGATGATAATGCACCAATTCACACAGCCAAATTCGTTACTGAATGGCACGAGGAACATTCTAGTGAAGTTGGACATCTTATCTGGCCACAACAGTTCCCAGATCTCAATATTATTGAACATTTCTGGTGCATTTTAGGAAAACAAGTAAGGAGTCGATATCCTCCACCATCATTACTACAAGAACTGGAGACTGTTTTAGCTGAAGAATGGACAAAAATTCCTTTGGAAACAATTCAAACTTTGTACGAGTCCATACCTTGTAGAATTCAAGCTGTAATTATTGCCAAAGGCGGTCCAACCCCATGTTAAAATAAATTTGTTTGAAATTTTTAGGAGTTTCCATTATTTTGTCCAACTCCTCTATCTATCTATCTATCTATCTATCTATCTATATATATATATATATATATATACTTTTTTTTTTTTAATTTTTTTTTTTACTTTTTTACTGGTTTCAGTCATTTGACTGCGGCCATGCTGGAGCACCGCCTTTAGTCGAGAAAATCGACCCCAGGACTTATTCTTTGTAAGCCTAGTACTTATTCTATCGGTCTCTTTTTGCCGAACCGCTAAGTTACGGAGACATAAACACAAGCATCGGTTGTCAAGCGATGTTTGTTGGTGGGGAGGGGGGGACAAACACAGACACAAACACACACACATATATATATACATATATACGACGGGCTTCTTTCAGTTTCCGTCTACCAAATCCACTCACAAGGCTTTGGTCGGCCCGAGGCTATAGTAGAAGACACTTGCCCAAAGTGCCACGCAGTGGGACTGAACCCGGAACCATGTGGTTGGTAAGCAAGCTACTTACCACACAGCCACTCCTGCGCCTATATATATATATATATATATATATATATATATATATATATATATATATATATATATATATATATATATATATATATATATATATATATATATATATATATATATATATATATATACATATATATATATATATATATATATATATATATATATATATATATACATATATATATATATATATATATATATATATATATATATATACATATATATATATATATATATATATATATATATATATATATACATATATATATATATATATATATATATATATATATATATATATATATATATACATATATATATATATATATATATATATATATATATATATATATATATATATATATATATATATATATATATATACATATATATATATATATATATATATATACATATATATATATATATATATATATATATATATACAAGAATAAGGGCAGAGAATCGTCAATTAATAATAGAATTAATAATTAACAATTCTGCCAAGTAGTTCAGTATGAAAAAAACCTTTATCGGTAAAACTATTTATCATTATAAATATACAGGGATTAGCAATTGAGTTGCTTCTCCAACATACTGAAAATTTTCAGTATGTTG
>NC_142928.1:82150049-82230049 GCF_046866305.1 Octopus bimaculoides
GTATGTTGGAGAAGCAACTCAATTGCTAATCCCTGTATATTTATAATGATAAATATATATATATATATATATATATATATATATATATATATATATATATATATAAAATACAGAGATACCTATAATAGGACATCTAACCCGCCAGAAAGAGCAGTCAAAACTCTATTCCACAATTAAGGATAATTTCGAAAGGGAATGAAAAATAAAAACATATTCCTAAAATTTTTTTCCTTCTCGTTTTTACTGTCGCATAAAGTAATATATGTTGCCTTAACACTGTGCGTATCGATAGTCCGAGTGAAATACAAAAACTACACTATAGCTGTAAGCTGATGATGTATGAAGAAAATTTGCAGGTGTTACTGACAGCATCATTGTGAAAATCATTAAAGTATAGACTATGATATTGGTTGCAGTTACTCTTGCTACTGTAATACGCTTTATTATCATTCAATTCGCTACAAATGGATCTCATATAGTTTCAGGGCTTACCACTAGTAAGATTAGAAACACTGTTTAATTAACAAGCACATCATTGATTTGCAATGTTGACATTAAACTCTTTGTAATTATAAATTTAAAGCTTGACAGGGAGTCCAAGAGGGATTTTATCAGGGAATTCAAATTTGCATTTGGAATTCCCTACAAAATGTAAATGCTTATTTTCACTTTTAGGAAACATTTTCAGAAATCTCAGAAAATTCCCACTCCCGGATACGATGTATTCCTGCTTTCCTCTTCTCATGAGTTTTGAGGTGTATGCTATGACAAAAATGTTTGCGGCGAGCTGGCAGAAACGTTACCCCGCCGGGAGAAATGCTTAGCAGTATTTCGTCTGTTGTTACGTTCTGAGTTCAAATTCCGCCGAGGTCGACTTTGCCTTTCATCCTTTCGGGGTCGATAAATTAAGTAATAGTTACGCACTGGGGTCGATGTAATCGACTTAGTCCCTTTGTCTGTCTTTGTTTGTCACCTCTATGTTTAGCCCCTTGTGGGCAATAAAGAAATAAGAATGTTTGCGGTCTGTCTAAATGTTCGATGACTACCAAATTAGAGTATGTCCGATATGAATGACTATCTATGCATGCCCATATGCAATAAAATGTACGTATGAAAACCATTGGGCGTCTAGCACTCTTAGAAGTGATATATTTCCCAGAAAAAATCCTCCCCTTTCTCGATTGTTAACGAACGAGTTACCTACCGACTTTTGTACTTATTTATTTGAGTTTTAACCTTATTTATGCTTGAATAAAGCTAAACTGATTAGTTGGGATGCAACTCCCAAGATCATTCATCACTATCAAATGAACAAACCCGATTGCAGTAAAAATGCATTTAGAGTTTATTTGTAGGCCTTCTGCTCTATTAAAGTCTGCATGACTAAGTTTAACATTCAATAGTTACACAGCTGACTCTGACTATGATATTGGTTGCAGTTACTCGTGCTACTGTAATACGTATTATTACCGATTAACAATGTTGCACATTATTACTGATTAACAAAAGGTTTCTATGCAACACGCCAACAGCTTTCATTATAAGCAGTACCACTGGATTTTAATGTTCATATTCGTTTATTTCAGTCTCACTTTCTCATTCTTCCTCCTTTTCTTTTCTACACACATGAGTACACACTTGGCTGGCACTCCGTCGGTTACGACGACGAGGGTTCCAGTTGATCCGATCAACGGAACAGCCTGCTCGTGAAATTAACATGCAAGTGGCTGAGCACTCCACAGACACATGTACACTTAACGTAGTTCTCGGGGAGATTCAGCGTGACACACAGTGTGACAAGGCTGGCCCTTTGAATTAAAGGCACAACAGAAACAAAAAGTAAGAGTGAGAGAAAGTTGTGGTGGAAGAGTACAGCAGGGTTTAATGTAATATTTCTTTGATTACTACGGTCTTTGTGAAGACATTTGATTCCTCGAGTTTCCACAGATATTCTTAATCTTCAATTTGTAATTTCAAGTTAACTCGACATCTACTTAAATATAACCGGCCTTGACTGAACACTGGTTGCAACAGAAACAAACTGATTTTGTTAAAAGTTTACCCTTGTGATCTCATTATTGCCACTGCAAATGTAGGAACAATTTGGAAATTGTCTCCTTTGCAGCAAGAATTGTAAAGTTGTGTTGTTGGGGGTAAAATCATTTCTTGGCATGTGCACTGTATTCTTTTTACTCTTATTTCTGTGAGTAATACGTATATGAATATAAAGCCCATAAAGAGATAGAACGACCAGACAGATGCCATTAAAAGCCTAGTCCAAATCTCAAAAAAAAAAAATTCATTATTACGGACCCTTTCTTTAGTTTTTGTTTCAAAAAGAAGATATCTCCGATAAAGTCTATTGTTTCAAGAACTCAAAAGAGAAATTTATTGCTGATTCCTCCTTATCATCAATTTTATATGTTGCGACATCACCGAATATTGTCCAATTATTTCTTATTGAGCATTATTGCCCATTTTGTTGTGGTGATTGTCTTTACTGAAGATTTACGAATTGTCTCTTCACAGATTCGTCTCTCGTCATATTTACTTACGCAACAATATCATAAGTAATTTAGATATTGCTTGCATCCATCATTGTATCCTTTTCTACGGTTCCATTGTCAATTTTAAGAAACCACATCGAGAGTTAATCTTAAACTTCTGTTCTTATGTCTCCAATGAGTTTTATTTCTTTTCGTGCATCTCAAAAATGGTGGCTGCTTTATGGAAGATTCGATGATAATAGCATTTGTATTGTTTGGAATCGCAGAACCTGTTTGATAGAAGCCCTCTTGAAAGAACTTTGCTCACAAACAGTTTCTTCCTCATTATATCCTTTTGGATCATATTAAACATTCTGAGAAAAAAGGTGGCGAGTTACCAGAATCGTTAGCACATCGGACAAAATGTGTAGCAACATTTCTTCCGACTCCTTACTTTCTGAGTTGAAATACCGCCGAGATAGGCTCTGCTTTTCGGCAGCCGCATTCAAAGTATTATTATATATATAATTTGCTCCTGTATGCGTGTATTTTTGTAAGAGAAAGATATGTAATAATTGAAGTAGAAAAAAAGAAAAATAAAAAAGATCGATTTCATACATGAACCTGTGTTTGTTTATCATATGACAATAATAAGTGAGTTGTATGTGTTATTTTACTTATCAATACAATAATGGCAATTATATAATATTGTTATAAGAGAAAAACATAACTGAAGTAGAAAAAAGATCAGATTCATGCATGATTTTCTGTTTGTTTATTGTATGATAATAATAAGTGAGTTGTATGTGTTATTTTATTTATCAATACAGTAATGACAGTTATATAATACAGTTCATTTAAATAGATAATTTACTCATTCTTGAATGTAATGATGGTAATGGCAAATTAAGTTATTGAAGTATTCATGTTGCATTAAGAGTGAATATTTCTTTATAAACAATGTCTTTTGTTTTATTTCGGAGTGCATAAGCAAAAAGATTTGCTTTTGCTCCCAAATAAAGTTGATCATGTGAAAAGCAGGGTGAGTAGGATAGGAAACTGTAACCGCTTAAATTGGAATGGAACATTAGATGGTATGAAGACGGTCTCGCCTTTACCACGACCAGTGAGAATATTTGCCTTACTGTACTTCGTCATAAGTTTGTGCACAATTAATCTTGTACCATTGCATAATTTTGGTTGAGACAAATTAGGCAATAGCATAATAGGAGACCCTTTTTGTCTGATGAAGACAATGAGGAGCTGTACCTGGTGGTTCTAGTGGGTTCAAAAATTCGATGGAGTAGTTAACAAGATCTTGATCATCAACAACCCTGTCTATTGAGTTATAAGTGAATACTTCTCTTGGAAGTTTATTCAATAGCATATTATTAATGCTATGTACAGCAGACATTGAGAAGGCCACAGGTCAAGTAGAAGACCCATTTGTCACAGTTTCTTTTGACATTTGAATAGGCCGTATGCCCAAGGAAAATTGAAAGATAGTTTCGAATTTGAACCAGGGTGAGACTACAACTACAGATTTAGATTTACTCCTCCTGTATGTGTGTATTATATGAGAAAAACGTGTAACAATTGAAGTAGAAAAAAGATGGATTTCATACACAAACTTCTGTTTGTTCTTCAAGTTGCAATCCAGCAACTTTTAGTGTTTGGCTGTGAGTTTTATTAATGCTCATGACAAAAGAAAATAGGATAGGAAATTGTAACGGCTTAAATTGGAATGGGACATTAGATGGTATAACTGGTATGCGAGGAACGAAGATGGTGTCACCTTTACCACAACTAGTGGGAATATTTGCCTTAATGCAGTTCAACATAGGTTTGTGCACAATTAGTGTTGTACCGTTGCATAACTTTTTGTTGAGATAAATTAGACAATAGCATAATAGCTTCCCCTGAACCATTTAGTTTCATTTTGCTGGACAAACAAACGGACAGAATCTCTCTTTTGCCGCCGTCCGTGCAACATCGATATTCCTCCCTGTGCCTGTGAAATCTTGTATCCCTGCTGTAAGGCTTTACTTCCACACACGCCAGCTTAATTTAATTCGTCCTTAGTCGAAAGACACCTGTTGTTATGTCCTGTTATTTGTATTTGTGTAACGTTCTCCGTTTGTTTCCGTCCTTGTTTTTGTATACATTCGCTGCTTTCTTCCAAGGAATTTAATGCTCTTAGCTAAGTTTTTCCTTGGGGCTGGCCAGATTGGAGCAATTTCGAGTATAACCAGCCGAAATTGCAAAGATAATCTGGAACTCGACTGGGGAAAGAAAACTCCGAATGATCCGTCCTTGTTTTCTTTGTATCGTCAATCTGAATGTTTTGTTGTCCCTTTTTTGTATCACCTAACTGTCTGGATGTTTTGCGTTCTTGTCCCATTTTGTATTTTTTATATCTAAAATATAGCGGCCTACGTACGCTTTGGTCTCTTATATGTAAGTATATATTTATATATATTTATATATATATATATATATATATATATATATATATACATATATATATATATATATATATATATATATATATATATATATATATATATATATATATATATATATATATATATAATATTAGGGGTAAAAACTCAATTAAAATCAATTTTCATCGATGAGTTCATGAACCTTAGTTCCTTTCCCTAAAACTATATGTATATATATATATATATATACATATATATATATGATAAACGCATCTATCTATCTATCTATCTATCTATCTATCTATCTATCTATCTATCTATCTATCTATCTATCTATCTGTCTGTCTGTCTCTGTGTCTGTCTGTCTATATATTTATATATGATAAACGCATTTTAAAAATTCATTGTTGGAGTTGAAATAATTTGTACATCAGTGAGTAGAAACATGACCGTCTTAAATTCCATTTAGAAATTTTTAAAATAAATTGCAAAGAATCACACACAAATGTGGATGCCCGTATCTAACTAGGTTTATTTCATTCATAGTTTAGCAAATTGTATTTCATTAGATTAGACAATTAAAATTTTTAAAAAATTGATTATCTCATCGTGAACAACACTTTCATTTTCAACATATACCATGTAACCAATAATAAGTTAGGAAACAATAGCCAGCCTGATTTACATTTTATACGATCTACCCATAAAATGCTATACAATTTAGATACTTAAATCTTGCTAAGACCAACTAAAATTCATATGATGTCCTTTTACGCCACATGGTCTAAAAATATATAACAATTTAGTCCGTAAATGAATCAGATTTTCACAGATCAATGTTCTGGAAACTTTAATTTTGCGGTTTATTATGATCTATGTTAAGTATGGACAACCTTTTTTGAGAAGTAGGCTGCATGAGACATGAATCATTATCAGACGGGCCACATACTGAAGAAATTCATGGTAATTTTTCGTTAGGTGTACCATTCAGAAAGTCCGGCGGGCCACATTTTGCCCGTGGATGATCAATGCTATAGATGTTGTAGTGAAGAGTCAGTTGAGAAATTTTTTCAAATATTTTAATATCTCTTCAAGTTAGTATCACACACACACACAATTATATTGTATCAAGCATAACATTTTTTCTCGATGGGTGGCACAGGATTTATTAAATTACATGAAGCTATAACTTAGCAGCATTTAAATCGTGAACGAGTTATTATAGCCGTCTAAGAACACACACACACAAAATATTATTAAACTAATTTTTCATTAATTACTTGAGGCGTCAGAATTTTCGTCGCACGGCTTTCATATGATCACTCATAAAGTTCTGGAATTGTGTTAGCGACAGGTCGCAGTAGTGCGACGAAAACTTAACAACTTTTTTTTTTTTTTGTAATTTTGAATGACCAAAATAGTTCTTCTCCAAAGTAACTGCTTCAGTTTCAATACACAGTCTCAAATAAAGTCATTTGCCAGCAAGTACAGCTACGAAATGTTCAAGTGGAAATTTGCTATGATATAGAGAAACGACATATATCACATTTGAAATAAAGTTGAAACAGTTTTGTTTGCTTGTTGTTAGTGGTGCATTTATTTGGCGGGAAGGAAACTGTGTGGTCTGTTCTTGGAATCAATTAATTTAACAATCTGTCATCTACTCGAGTCAAGTTTTTCATTTTTATTTCTAATTTCTAGCGTATTTTGTTATTTCTACGTTTTCATCCCTCCGTTCAGCTTCCGCTCGCTATTCCTGGCGCTGTGTTGTGCTCGGGCATCGAGGCCTCAGGCACTTTCTCCCTCCATCCTATTAGAAACAATTATCACCACTCCTTTTTACTGTATTTCCAAGATTATTCGACTGAATGACAAAGGTTCACTCATCAATACGTTAGAACAACCCGCCTTCAGACTTTTCTTGTTCCAGTTTCTATGCAAGTACAATGACTTCTATGTCCTCTGAACTAGAAAGCTTTGTACTCTTCCCTCCGTCCTGGTTCACTCGATATGTGTATTTCTCTTGTCATCCTTACCCTGTACTAAACAATGTTCAGTCCTTCCTTTCGAAATACGTCTCACTCTACGGGTGCAGACTTGATTTTAATATAGGCGGGGGTCTTACTGACAGGTATTCCTGGCCTTATGGAGACGCAGCGGTCTTGAAAACCTTGCCGTAACATATAAATCCATTATGTGAAATTTCTTTTCAAGGATTTCTATTTTGCATGAAATGGGAAGTTGTGAAGTTTTTACTCTTCTCAGTTGGATTCACGATTTAACAAAAATGAAATTGCTTTAGCCACTATAGAAACTATAGCATAAACCCACTAGAACATAACGATGTGCGATTTGCTGAAGAGATGACGTCAAACAATTTGAAACTTGTAGAGGAAATATCATTTTGGACAGTTAAAAACTTCATTTGAAAGCTGTTATAATTTATGATAGATACGTGATAAAAATAAATTGCGATAGATTTAATGGATTATGCACTTCAAATATTATTGTGTAAAAATGAATTTATATACAATTTCTTCGCAAAACAATTGATAGCACAAACTTTATTTAATGAAAACTATTTTACGAAGGGCAGATAATAATAAAACATTTATAGAGTTATTTCCCTTGATACAGTAACTCGACCGATTGTCTTGTAAATATGTTGAATAACGTGTTTTATAAAATAAAATAACTTTAGCTTGTTTAACTTCAAGGGAAATGAAACCTGATGTGTCTTTCCTCCAAGGAAAGAAAAGAAAACACGGATTAAAAATACTTTTGTAGCAATTTTTTTTAAAGAATATATCCTAGAATGTTATTATTCTTTAGGCACAGATCAGTCCTGACAAAGCAGATGAATCTATAGTCAAAGATATTTCGGCTCCGACAACATCGTGACAACGTCTTTTTCCAAAGTTTCGCATACAAGAGTACATTATCTAAAGTATCTTTCTCTTTTAAGACAGCTGGATATGATTTGAATTCTCGGAAGTTGAGAGACTATGTAGAGTCTTCGTAAAGTTTTTCATTAAACAATCACGGATAACTTTTCATTCAAGGTAGATAACTCTTCTTTATTTGGAAAATATTAAATTCTTCGTGGATTTAAGACACTTTAAGGCGGTGAGGTGGCAAAAAACACGTTAGCACGCCGGACGAAATGCTTAGTGGAATTTCGTCTGTCATTACGTTCTGAGTTCAAATTCCGCCGAGGTCGACTTTGCCTTTCATCTTTTAGGGGGTCGATAAATTAAGTACTAGTTGCGTACTGGAGTCAATTTAATCGACTGACCTACTCCTCCAAAATTTCAGGCCTTGTGCCTAGAGTAGAAAAGATTTAAGACGATTTGTTTTGAGTTTATTGTTTAGCTCCGGATAAGTCCTGATCAGGCAAATCTATAACCGAAAGGCCATTCAATAGTGATCTATCTCTTCCTCAGACTTATTTACTGGGTTTCATATTTTTACTCATATTATCTCATCAATCCTTATTTATCGAATGGCTAAGTTCACCTAGAGGAACTGGATCAGAATAGAGGCCAAAAGAAAATATTGTTCGACACACTGATTCATCTGCAACATCTTGCTGCGCGTGCATGTGTGTGTGTGTGTGCAGCTTATGCACAGTTTCCTCTCACTAAATTTTACACATAAAATACTGGTCATCTCGAAGGTTATGACAGGTGTTACACAATGGAATCATACGTTTGTGAAGCCAACTTCTTGAACACTACAGTTTGATCTCATACTTAAAATAGTGCAAGATAAAAAGAAAGAAAAAAGAAAAAGACAAATTCTTCAGTTAATTGAGATTATCTATGCTGAGCTCGCTCTGAAACCATGTGGTTTGGAGTGCCACTGTGCAGTACCTAGAGATAGTGTCTTCTATTATAGATCCGGGTCTTTCCATGCGTCGAATTCATTGGACAGTTGATAGCAGTGTATTTTATGACAATAGCCTTATCTGCTGATTGCCTCTAAAATAATATCCGTTCAGATAAACTGGCGACAATAGTCCCAAAAACAGAAACCAAATGTCTATGAGGTCAAAAGATTTCCACAACACAAACCACAATGTCTAATGCTACATTAAATAGCCGATTCACAGTTTATGCCAAGATGCATTTTCCAGTCACTATAGATTCATCTTATCCGCAAAACACTTCAGATTGATCTACTATTGGAACACCCTTCTCTTACATGAATTACGATTACAAGTAATCATATTTTCGATTAATGAAATGAAATTTGGTGATATGCTGTAAATAAATGTTAAAAATTATGTTATGCAATACTTGAATATCTTTTAACAACTTCTATTGTAAGGAAAATGGGCATTACAATACATACCAATATGTGCCTTATGAATACATTTGAGCACCATACAGACCGGGCAGAAGGCCAGCTAGTAGTATATAAATTAAAAATGATTGGTACTAGTGTAGGATAATTGTTTTCATAGTGTCATAGTGTTGTTGTCTAACGTCAGGTCAGCCTCCATTGAATAGATCTATGATCAAAGATGTTCCAACCTTGAGCTTCCCATCTTTGTGTATGTATATCTGAGACTTTATTTTCCAATGTATTCTTCTTTATTTAACTTTGTTGGACCTGTAATTATGGGAAGTTTGTCTAGTTTTTATAGCAGGTTGTTCATCATCATAGAAGTTCGAGAATTCATTGGCTCGTAGCTTCACTAGCTCATGGATTCCTGTTGTTGCTCAGGCCCAGTTGAGTAAACTTATAATGACTGGTATTTCCACCTGTGACCACTCCATCTTTTAAGACATATTTATGACTACATTAGCTAAGGCAGTAGTTCTTGGCCATTTTTTGTCTTTGTGGTGCACAAGAGATAAACTGAAAAAAATTTTGTTGTATCTCAAGTACAAAATGAAAATACTATTTATTGTTTACTTTCTTTTACTAATTCTATTTGTGTAGAAAAAAAATCATGAATAACAGGTTATTCAAGACTCTCAAGTGTTAATTTAGATTTTCTATAGTCTTAATTTATATTCTTTGAAACCAGGGTGCACCTAGCTATGGCTTTCAAAGCACCATTCAAAACCCACTGATAAAACATATCGTTTCTTTATCTAAGCCAATAGGGCATAATTTGACTGAGATTTTACTGCCATTTAAAACCATACAAAACAAATCGATTGACAGTGCAGAGGTTCTCTCGATAGTTTTGTATAATCAGCGTAGGTGTTATTTCTCCCGGCTCTACAAAATTTAACACGTGTTTATAACCGAGATATTGATGATAGAAACTGGTAGCTTTGTCGAGTAAACATACATATCACTCACTTTATTATTATTCTATTTCTTGGGTGAACGACTGCTTAATTGTTACTGTGTGTTTGTAGCCACCACAAGGTTCAGTCTTTGTTGTAGTGTGGTGGCTTATATGCATCAATGACTCAGAGCTATGCCAGAGGAGTGTTAGGTTCAGGTAGAACGTCCCATGCTTGACAGGTCAAAGGACATAGGCAAGATTAATATTGACTTCCAGTTCCCAGAGGTAAAAATGGGTTTACGTAGGGCCAACATCTCTACCTAGAAAAGAGTTAAGTTACAGAAGCATCAAAATCAATAAGAGTAAGAAAAAGAAAGCCTTCTCTCAGGGAAACATGATGTGGTCCAGCAAAGTCCCAAAGGAAAATGTAAGGTCGAAAAAGAAGAGACCTCGGTTGGGAGAAGCAGAAAAGATAGCCCAGAGTCGAGAAGAGTGGAGAAAAGTTAACGATGGCCTTTTGCTGCATCAAGAGAGAAAGGCTTACGATGAAGAAAACGAGTTCATAGTAACTAGTGAGTCAAATATTATTACTGCTGCATCATACTGTGAAGGCACATGGCTTAGTGGTTAGGGCATTCGGTTCACAATTGTAAGGTCCTGAGTTCAATTCCCGGCAACATATTGTGTCCCTGAACAAGACAATTTATTTCACATTGCTCCAATACACTCAGCTGGCAAAAATGAGTAATACCTGTATTTCAAAGGGTCAGTCTTGTCACATTCTGTGTCATGCTGAATCTCCTTGAGAACTACGTTAAGGGTACACGTGTTTGTGGAGTACTCAGTCACTTGCACGTTAAAGCTGTTCCATTGATCGGGTTAACTGGAACCCCTGTCGTCATAACCGATGGAGTGCCAAGCAAGTGTATCATACTTATGTTGCTTATATTGATAAAAAAAAAAAAGGACCTATACTGATTACATGAGGCAAAAATTTTGTACTCAGTTGCAGTCAAATTTCTAACAGGAAATATATTGTCAACGACACCTCTCGTTCATCTGATGAACTGCTGTGTCGATCTTAGTGAGTCTTAAACGCAGAAGATGAGAGATGCTTCAAAATATTTCATATTTCTTTTTTATAGGTCTACTTGTTTTGGAAGAAGAAGCTATGCTCATAACCTTTGAGGTGCTCTTACACCGTTAATGTTCATTTTGAATGGTTGCAAATTGACGAGTGTAAGAAAAACATGGACAGAGAAGGAATCCCAGAGGTTCAGGTTTTGTGAAGGTGGAACAAACAGGTAAAGGAGTTAATGTGGAGTCTGGGGAGAGGAGGATACAATATGGGGGCGAAAGGAGGAGAAATGACAGATTTAGGAGTGTATGGGTGGAAGTTGAACCAGCTTCGAGAAATAGGAGCCACAGTAGGAGATGTAGAACAGGTAGAGAGAGGGGGGCCAGGAGTGAGTGAGTGTGTGTATGTGTGTGAGAGAGTGTGAGTGTATATGTGTGAGAGAGAGATGATACAGTGCACATTTGGGCTAGACATACCGTATGGCCTTTTTGTTGGGATGTGGCCTAGATGTAGGAGTAACATTCCCACTGGGTTGTACTGAAGTATTTTCTGGCACTGAAGAGGAAGAACCGTTTTGTGATGTTGTCTTTGTTGTGTTGCGGATGAAAGTTCACCAGGAGAGATCCCCGTAATGCTGAGACCTAGCATTTGTAGCTGCGGACTTGAGGATTCTAGTTATACATAACCCAGAGGAGTATGGTCAATGTAACAATCCACCGTTTCTATCACTTACAGCTCTTTTCCTCCATTGACTCAACAATGAGATATCTACTTTATGCTTGTATTCGGGGAGAAAACAATTAATAAATCTGCTATGGGTTCACAATCAAGAATCTCAAACATGCGTTGCTTAAATCCACGAAAGCAACACTTGCGGAAATATCTTGATAGAAAGTTTTGAGTAAGATTGAAAATGACATCGATTTCAGACCTGAAAGAAACATTGACCGAAGAGTGAAAATCATGGACCGGTTTGTCATTGGGGATTTTTATCAAAGCCATGTTTAATCAAGGGAAAGACAGGATTTTAGTTAAAGAAGGGCCTTCAAAATACTGAATCAAACTTTCATTCACTTTCCTTTTTGATAATTTTTTCATGAAATAATTACAAGGGAAATTATTAAAGGACTGAACCAGTGCGTGTGTTTATTACCGGCATAATGCCTCTCCCAAGGTTTAATTGTATTTCTTTCAACACACGTATCCACATCAAGAATCTTGCACACGAAATACACATAAAAAATTAAAGTTGCATTTTATTAAAGTTATTGCAGGCCACAGTATGTGGATATGTATGTATGTGTGTACAATTTAAAGATTTGGCTGATGCTTCTAGCAAGTCGAACGACCACTTTAAATAATTGTGTAAAATGTAAAGACAAGAAATAAACCATAGTAACTGGGTATAAAGTAGTTGAGTTAAAGAGGCCATGTATATTTGAGAAGAGACAATAAATTTGAGGAGAGACAATAAATTTGTGAAGAGAGACAATAAATTTGAGAAGTGAAGCAATAAATTTTAACAAGAGAGAAAGATAATAAATAAGAGGCAAATGTATTAATACTCTTGTTAAGACTGAACTTAAGTGTTCCAGCCATGACAAGCCCATCTATTTTTTGTTAGACATAATGTATCTAGGGTTATATTATTTAAATATGACCTCCCTTTCTTTAAAGATTGTAAAATGGGATTTGAGGGAGATTTAGCTGGTATTTCTAGCAGGATGATTTATTGTATAAGCATTTCTTTGTTTATTCTTTTACTTGTTTCAATCATTTGATTGCGGTCATGCTGGAGCATAGCCTTCTAGGGTTTTAGTTGAACAAATCAACCCTATTATTTCTGAAGCCTAGCACTTATTATATTGGTCTCTTTTGCCAAACCACTAAATTACGGAGACGTTAACACACCAGCACCAGTTTTGATGGGGGTGGGATACACACACACACACAGATATAAACATATACAGATATATACGACGGGCTTCTTTCAGTTTCTGTCAACCAAATCCATTCACAAAGCTTTGGTTAATCCGAGGCTATAGCAGAAGACACTTGCCCATGGTGCCACGCAAACTTCTTACCACACAACCACTTTGTTCATATGCTTTCAGTCACTGGACTGTGACTATCCTGGGGTACCATCTTCAAGTGATTAGTTGCTCTTAATTCTGGGGTACTCATGTTATCTATATCCGTTTGCTGAATTGATGAATTACTTTCCAAAACCTCAATTAGTTGATTTTATTCTTCTTGCTTCTAGCCTTTGTCTGCTACTTTCATGGATAACTCATTTCATTGAAGTTTTCTTTAAAACTTACCGTATTTAATATGCGAGATCCAAAGACAGGGATTCTTGGTCACCAGGACGTGGACCAGTACTGGGTTGTGGGTCATTTGGTACTAGACTGTACAGAAAGAATAAATTTTAAAGCTTTTAAGTTCTATTATGTGTAGTGATTTCAAATTCTGGCACAAGACCAACAATGTCGGAGGAGGGGATAAGTCTATTACATTGACCCCAGTACTCAACTGGTACTTATTTTATCGACACCAAAAGGATGAAAGGCAGAGTAGACCTCAGCAGTACTTGAACTCAGAACGTAAAGACGGACGAAATGCCGTAAAGCATTTCTCCCGGTGTGCCAATGATTTTGCTTGCTCACCACCATGTTGTATTATATGTATTACAATGTAATAATAGTGGATACAAAGTACATAAAAGTCAATGGAATAATTACATTTGCATTATCATCATCGTTTAACATCCGCTTTCCATGCTAGCATGGGTTGGACGATTTGACTGAGGACTGGTGAACCAGATGGCTACACCAGGCTCCAATCTGATTTGGCTGAGTTTCTACAGCTGGATGCCCTTCCTAACGCCAACCACTCCGAGAGTGTAGTGGGTGCTTTTACGTGCTACCGGCACGAAGGCCAGTCAGGCGGTACTGGCAACGGCCATGCTCGAAATGTTGTATTTTATGTGCCACCTGCGCAGAAGCCAGTCCAGTGGTACTGGCATCGAACTCGCTCGAATGTCTTTTCATGTGCCATTGGCACAAGTGCCAGGAAGGCGACGTTGGTAACGATCACGCTCAAATGGTGCTAAAATGATTTATATATGTAATAATTAAATTATATATTATGCACTTTATTGTATTTTGTTATGCAAGTGATACCCCGGTTCATGGAAATATTGTCTCTCATGGAATTGGTCTGCGGTGCAAAAAGGTTGGGGACTGTTGCCTTAAAGTATTCCAGCTTAGCCTGCTGAATACACTCCTTAGACATTGTAGAATACTAACAGCCAGCCAGTTCGTGTCATGTTATCAGCAATGTTGTGTCACAGGAAAAGACACTTGAAACTCTCAAATGGACTAGCCATCTAACTGCACAGAAGTATTACTTCGGAAAGAAATAACTCGTTACTGAGAGCGGTGGTGACACTACATTATTGACAAGTAGTTTATTAAATGGCAGTGCTAGGTTCAAACTTTCATGCTGATCTGTAGTCTTCTCTAGAATCGTACGTGTAGTACATTGTCTGACAATCAACAAAGTTACCGGAATCTCTGATAAATGAGTTGAAAGCATTTCAGTGCTGAAATATCGTTGACTCCAAAGAAATCTTCAAACCTGTTTTTTAGTCACAAGTATAACTATTTAATCTATATCCCGTTTTTCATTTATCATTATTGAAAACAATTTTCTTTTCTTTTTTTTTTTTTTTTATCATTTACAAGCTCCTCGATAGGAAGACTTTCAGAAACTTAGAAGTTGCTTACAACGCCATTTCTTCAACCAGGGGTATATTTCCTTGTCCTCTGGACATATCACATGTTCAATTGCCTTTTCTTGTGTCTAGAGAGATCACATCGCTTCTGGCAACAGGCTACTTTTAGCGTACATGAATCCGTTGATCTTTTGAATCATTTTGCCTAGATTTTATGTTCTGGGAAGACAACCTACTTCCACTTTAGTAGTTCCTGCTATGATGTATAGTCTATAACTTATTCTATAATTCAGCAAGACTCATCCTACGTTTATTACCTTCTATCTTATCATATATTTCACTGATATGCTATATAATTGGGAACTTTTCTGTTTGGCTGCCAAGATTTCAAAAATCCAAATTTTATTGAAAATTTTAAAATTTGATACAATTACGTAGTTTTCCAAGCTGAATTGCTGGAGTTATTTCATTTATTCCAGAAATTAATAAAAAAAAGTTGTAGAGGTTTAAAGTTTGATTATTTTCACTCAGTCTGGAAACAGGATTTGGAAGCTGTTATTATGTACGTGACTGCACATTTTGTCAATATCCTGAAAACAGCATTTGTGTTTTTATATGAAACCGTAAACAAATGAATTACGCACGACATATAACCCTTCATAACCTTTTCATTTTTTGGAATTTTCAGAAAATTTTTGCGAATTTGTATTCTACATGTGAGACTTCATACGATTATGCAAAAATAAATTGTGAGGGTGCATGATTTAAGGCCTATTTAGCTGTTATTTTTAGCACATCTTTCAACAAGCTCAATGACAAAAAAAAACAAAAAAAAAACAGTAGGCAACACGTATTTTATAGTTTTAAGCATTCAATATGTATTTAACGCGATAAACAACACATTACAAATGAAATATTTCTCAAAATAAGAAACTTATAGCACAAACTTAAAAGATTTATCCAAAAACAAAATAGCACATTACAAATTAAATATTTAAAAAAAAACAAACAACTCAAAAATCTTCCCAGGACCAACAACCTTAACTGGATGGCAGATCAGGTCCTCCGCACATACTTACCTAGCATAGCTGTTATAAACAACTGCTGTGCAATGGCTCATCTCCAGTTTTTCAACACAAAACTGGACTGAAGTCAATTCCATAACTCATGAGCAAAGGAAAAACACTACAGTCCTAAGAGGAAGGGTGCCATCTTCAAACCATGTGTCTTTCCTCACTGACACAGACTCCATGCATCCTTGGTGCGTGCATCGTCAATACATATTCCCACCACTTTTCTTGTACTCATAAAAATGTTTCTTTGTTTTGCATAATTTTCTTTTGGATATAACACCTTTTTCTTCCAAGTACGAAACCGCATCCTCCTCTGGTGCATGACTTAAGGCCTGTTTGGCTGCTATTTTTAGCACATATGACAACTGGAACATATTAGTCAACACTTCATTTCTTGCAGACAAGAGTTCTCATGTTTGGCTTGTTACTATGGAAACAGGCACGAATGTGTCTATGGCTTACGATTGGCTAAAATTACCCAAATTTTTCAAACTTTAATAGCTAATAACTCTTTATTTATTGATTTATGGCGAAAATGATTTTCATGGCATTAATTAGCATGTAAAAGTGTATCATTACACTGACTATGAAATCAATTCGAACAGAAATTGACCTTGGCAGCCAAACGGAAAATATCCTATAATTGAAATTTTGCACTTGGAATATTTCGTTATCGTTATGCAAATTATACGTTGTTCAATTTATATAGAAAGATACTTGAAACCTGACAAACTGAATGTAGACCCAAATTCCACGAATGCTGATAAAACTTTTAATCACTGGTTTAGAACATTCACCAACTTTATAGACTCACTACCAGGGCAGGAAGGTAGGATTATCGATAAACTCAATCTTTTGATTATGTGGAACCGAACGTATACGAATTCATCAGTGAAGCTAAGAACTACGAACAAGCTGTGAATACACTAAAGAGTGTGTACATTAAACCAAAGAACATCGTAATGGCACGCCATCTTTTAGCCATAATAAAACAGAAACCAGGGGAATCTCTAGACTAGTTCTTAAACTAACTCAAAATATTAGCGAAAGACTGTGACTTTGTTGCAGTAAGTGCTGAGCAGGACGTGTACAATCAAAGAAACTAATTTCTGAAAATACACAATTGGAAAAAGTTGCTGAGCCTTCTATAGAGAAGGAAATTTGTGAAAGGACTGACTGTAAACCTATTGCAGCCAAATCGCGAAAATACTCGGAACGTGATCGAAAATTCATCAGGACAGAAGTACGCCGTTTAGTAGATGAGGACATTATTGAACCTAGTAACTCCCCTTGGAGATCGCAAGTGCTAGTTGTTCAAGAAAAAAAAAAAAAAAAAAAAAAAAAGCGAAGAATGGTGATTGACTACTCAGAGACGATTAACATATACACACAGCTTGATACCTACCCTCTTCCTAAAATTGATGAGTTAGTTAACACTATTGCCAAGTATAAAGTCTACAGTACTATAGACTTACGTTCAGCATACCATCAAATTCCTCTATCAGAGAAAGACCATCAACTCACTGCCTTTGAAGCTGATGGTAAGTTATGGCATTATACTAGGATGCCATTCGGAGTAACTAACGGCAGTGCATGTTTCCAACGTATAATGGACGATTTCGTGAGATACGTTCCCATTCATAGACAATTTAACCATATGTGGGAAAGATCAAAACGACCACGATGAAAATTTAGAAAAATTTGAAATTGCAGTAAAAAATGAGGGGCTCACCATGAATGAAGACTAATGTGTTTACTCAACAACAACTCTTAACTTTCTTGGATACGGTATCTCACACAATACCCTCAGCTCTGACCCAGAAAGGTTTGCTCCAGTCTTCAATCTTCCTATACCAACTGATCAGAAACCATTAAAACGAATAGTCGGTATGTTTTCTTATTATGCTAAGTGGATCTCCAAATTTTTTGGCGGAATATATCCTCTCAATAACGTACTAAAATTTCCTCTAAACAGCCAAGTAAAAGTATATGAGTCATTAAAGGTAGAACTAGCCAATGCTGCCATTCAAGTAATAGATGAGAACATTCCATTTACTGTTGAGACGGATGCTTCGGATTTTGCTATATCTGCGACACTAAATCAAAATGCAAGACCAGTCGCTTTCCATTCTCGCACGCTCCAAGGCAGTGAACAGTACCACTCCTCAGTTGAAAAGGAAGCCGAAGAAATTATCGAATCAATTCATCATTGGAGACACTGTCTTCTAGGTAGACAGTTCACATTAATTACTGATCAACGTTCTGTTGCATTCATGCATAATTATAAAGAGACGAGCAAAATAAAAATGATAAAATTATGAGATGGTGCATTGCGTTATCTCCATGCTCATATGATATTCACTATCGCCCAGGATTCAGCAACATTGCTTCGGATGCATTCACAAAGGTACGCTGTTCACATTAACTTTATGAGTTACATGCAGCACTGTGCCATCCTGGTGTAGTACGTCTTCATCATTTCGTCCGCAGTAGAAATCTTCTATATTCGTTAGAGAACGTGAACCAAATATGTAGGAATTGCTCTATATGTTAAGAAATGAAACCACAATATCATAAACCAAACTCAATTAACTTAATTAAAGTCATACAGCCCTTTGAGCGAATTTCCATCGATTTCAAAGGTCCGATTCCTTCCACGATGCATCCTTATCTCCTAACAATCATTGACGAATACTCTCGGTTTCCGTTTGGTTATCCAGTATCTGACACATCAGCTCAGACTGTAATAAAGTGTCTTACAGACTTGTTCTCAGTTTTTGGTATGCTCAGTTATGTACATTCCGATCGTGGAACTGCCTTTATGTCTACAAGATTGAGAGAATGGCACCTCAGTAAGGGCATTGCAACGAGTAGGACGATGCCATACAATCCCACTGGGAACAGTCAAGTAGAAAGATATAATGGTATTATTTGGAAGTCAGTACTACTCTCTTTGAAAACCCGTGCCCTTCCAGTATCTTTATGGGGAACAGTTCTTCCACACGCGTTGCATTCAATCAGATCTCTACTTTGTACGTCCACTAATGCCACTCCTCATGAACGTCTTTTTAACTATCAAAGACGTTCAGCATCAGCAACATCTATGCCAACATGGCTTCTTAACCCAGGACCTGTGCTTGTTCAAAGGAACAATCGTACTAACAAGTATGACCCTATCATGGACCAAGTTGATTTAATCGAAGCCAACTCCCAATACGCTCACGTCCGTTACCCAGACAGTCGCGAAACTAAAATATCCACAAAACAATTGACATCACCAGGGAAGATTAACCCAACTGATAACCTAACCCAAACATTTGTCCCTTAAGAGCCAGACAGAGTGCCAACTGAAATTTCTTCGCCTCCTAGAGATAACCGTCAAGAACAAAAAGAAGAATCCTCTCAGCTGCGTCGATCTCAAAGGATTCGGAAAGCTCCGGAAAGGCTTGATCTATGATATTTTTTCTTTCTTTTTTTTTTTCTAGGAGGGATTGAATGTTATGCTAATTATACGTTGTTCAATTTGTAATAGCGATTTGTATCTGTTATGCAAATTGTGCTAGGATTCGAGTGACTTCCCTTGATACAAAGAGTATGCGCATTTGACAGGGAAGGAAGAGAGAGAACAGCTATTTGGAATAACGTACGTTAAGTCAAGACTATAAGACACCTTTCTATTTAGGACTATAACTAGAAATTAGTTTCTTTGATTGTAATATATAAACAGGATTTACTGGTTATATATTACAATTATACAGTAGGATGTTGAAAGTTAAACCAACGGTTACTAAACTGCCACTCGCGAGCTGTATGTGACTCGTCTCAAATTCTAGTTTTACTAAAATAGCTGTAACAATCTACCAGACAGGTTTTAAAGCATAAACAATTATAATGATGACCTAGTAAAAACCTTCAACAAGCAGAAATGAATCAATCTACTTTAGTGAGTAAAATTACGTAAGGGTATATTAAAAAATATGTTGCGGCTCTTGAACGTAAAAAAAGTACCAAACATTTCATAGGATCATTTTGAAGTTTTTCTTTACGTAATTGTTTAGTCCGTCCGTCCATCTGGCACTAAATATAAGTAGATACATCACTAAACTGATATTACTGTTGCTTATAGTTTTGAATTCTTATCATGAAATTATATCATAGAAGTGAAGTCTGCAAACGTGATTTAACGCTGTTTTAAGGTGGGAAGCGAACATATGTAGATATGCTCAATACAAGGACAGATTGACAAAAACGTTTCACTTTCGCACATACACTACGCAACCTGACGACTAAGACAGACCGAGGAAAAGTAAAGACACAGTTACTAACAGGTCCTTACACAAGACACGCATATACACCCTAATGACAGAATGATAAAAAAAATAAAAAAAAGATGTGGGTACAAACAGTGTAATATACAAAGCCATATACACGCACACGGGACACTCATACTAAACACATGGATACATAGACACACATACACTCAGATACAGACGTGAATGCATACGCAAATAGAGATACATACCACAGAAGGACAAAATGAAATAGGCAGGACAAGAGGAGACGCATGGGACAGAGAATCGCTGAAGAGGTCACAGAAAGTGTGAAAGACCAAATAAATAGCAAGTGTGTTTAATTGGCAAAAAATGACCGTCTCAAGATATATCAATATCTATTTCAACACACGTTCTCACATCAAGTATCTTGCAAAACAAATACTTAAACGTAACAAAGGTCTTGTCATATTTCATTTGGTTAAATCATATAAAAATCTTGATTGGACGTCAATATTTTTAAAACTTAGACATGATTCGGAGTTCAGACCCACTGCCTGATACCTTGTGCAAGTGTCTTCTACTATAGCTTCGAATCGACAAAAGCCGTATGAGTGGATTTGGTAGACGGAAACTGAGAGAAGCCCGTCGTGTATGTATGTATGTGTATATATATATATATATATATATATATATATATATATATATATATATATATATATATATATATATATATATATATATATATATGTATACATATATATATATATATATATATATATATATATATATATATAGGCTGGTACTCCGTCGGTTACGACGACGTCCTTTGAAATACAGGTACAACAGAAACAGGAAGAAAGATTGACAGAAAGTTGTGGTGAAAAAGTACACCAGTGTTTTCGCACTATAAACACTCACAACTCCCGGTCAGGGAATCGAAACCGCGAGTCCGCTGCCCTAACCACTGGGCCATATATATATAGGATCTATTTTAAAACGGGGGCGCCAGTATTTTCTTAACGAAACACTTTGAAACTTGGGACACTGGTAGAATGTGTCATATAAAACATCTTTTACTCTTAGTCTTCTTAACAAAAAAAAAAAAAAGGAATTCGCAAGTTATTCCATGTTAAAGTTGTCGTATTTCTGTAATTTCAACCAATCACTGACGTCTACTCAGCTGAATAGAGTTATTGCTGGGCGGTCATAAAAATGTTATTCCCTGTGACATATTTCATCCGGTTTAATCGTAACTTATACGCATATATTGTTTATATAATAAATTACGCTGTGCGTATCTATGTGTGTAACAATTTTAGAGTTCGGATTCTAGAGTTAGGGTTACGGTTAACAGTCTAGTTAGGGTTAGGGTTAGGGGATTAATACGATATACACCGTTACAGCGCTAACTGTTTTCAACTGAATAGACGTCAGCGATTAGTAGAAATTATCGAAATAAGACAATTTTTTACATGAAATAAATTCGAATACAAAAATATTTTTCTGTTCTATAACACAAAATAGATAAGTATACGAAGTTTGAAAGTCTTTCCGTACCAAAAACACTACATAAAACATAAATGAAAACTGGCGCCCCCGTTTTAAAATAGATCATCTATATATATATATATATATATATATATATATATATATATATATATATATATATATATATATATATATATATATATATATATATATATATATATATATATATATATATATATATATATATATATATATATATATATATATATACACACACACACATTAGGTTGAAGCTGTGCAGTCCAGTGTTCTAGCTTTGCTTCGCTATCTACCCAGTCAGTGTGTATAAATGTGGTATTACGCAGCTATAAGTAGTTTAACACCTATTTCTAGCAATATGTGTGTTTCTAGCAGATACAGTCACAATTAGTGACGAGTAAATTTTACCTATACGGTTTATATTGCGCGCAGCTGCCTACATTAATTTTATAGTGTGTGTATGGTTAAAAGGTGGAGGCGCAATGGCCCAGTGTTTAGGGCAGCGAACTCGCGTTTCGATTCCCAGACCGGGCGTTGTGAGTGTTTATTGAGCGAAAACACCTAAAGCGTCACGAGGTTCCAGCAAGGGATGGTGGCGAACCCTGCTGTACTCTTTCACCACAACTTTCTCTCTCTCTTACTTCCTGTTTCTGTTGTGCCTGTAATTCAGAGGGTCAGCCTTGTCACACTGTGTCATGCTGAATATCCCCGAGAACTACATTAAGGGTACACGTATCTGTGGAGTGCTCAGCCACTTACACGTTAATTTGCAGGCTGTTCCGTTGATCGGATCAACTGGAACTCTCGACGTCGTAAGCGACGGAGTGCCAACTTGGCTTGGATGGTTAAAAGATTGCAATAATTAGTTGAGACGACCGTTAACATAGTAGCAACTTACCAGTACGTCGGGTGCGCGTCTTAATTTCGATTCATAGTTGGAGCAATTTCATTTATGATACTAATAGTTTTAGGAAAAAAGAGCCAACATTTAGACAGTTATTATTAACCACCATCAGTGTTGCGAAGAAAAAGTTGACTGGACTTGTTTATAAACAAATTAATACTTAATTGAAATAAACATGATATAACTAATACAAAGATTGTTCAGTTAAAATTAATATAAACAGAAAAAAATCCTTTCATATTGAAAGCTTTGTTACCATACGTCCAGTTTTACCCTGATTTGGCCTGTTTTTCCGTTTATGCGCAGCCAGAATTTGTACTTTTTTGTCGCTTAATAGCCAAGTAATTCTATGCATATATATGCAAATATGCGTGTGTGTGTGTGTGCGTATGTATGTATGTAGGAGAAAAGTCGGTAAATTTTGATATTAACACTCGCACGATTTTTACTAAGAAAAAAAAAAAAAAAAAAGGGAAGACTACCAAGAGTCCCAAGACTGGGATAAAGTACTTGCTCGAAGTACACCATTTAATCCAGTGTTTCCCAACCTATTTCGCCCCGGACCCCTCTGTAGCCTTCCAGTAATATGTAATACCAAAACTCGGGGGCATAACTACAAATTTCTGCTCCACGTGACTCTTGGTAGTTTTCTGTAATTTTTTTTCTTAGTGAAAATCGTGCTGGTGTTAATATGAAAATTTACCAAAATATAACCGTGGGTTTATAAAATTTTTTCAGGAGATTTGGCTGTTATTTCTAGCATGTGGAGTCCGAGCTTGGCAAGACTTCCGCCCGTCACCCCATCTCGAAAAAAAAAGTTTTTTCGACATAAACCCCCTTTTCGGGATCTTTCTGAAACAAGTAAAAGGTGAAGAAAACAAAAAAGTTATGCTACTCTTGTTACTAGGTTAATGAAACACTGATAATAATGACAAACTTAGTAGTTAAAGTTTAATGCAGACGAAGTAAAAAGAATTTTTATCACAAACTTTGTTTACATTTGAGGAGAAAGCATTAAGGGAAATAACTCTAAATTATTACGTATTTCAAGGTGTTCCAATCGACAATATGATTAATATTTAATTAATTTAATAATCATTACATGAAAAGACGTCATTGACTGAAATAGGGATATTCTAATAGATATAGGTATTCCCTCCCATTTCGTCATTTAGTCAAGGAAAGGCATATCATAAACTGACTACAACATATGTTAAAATTTGGCGCTAGCGCCAAAAATTATAAATAATTTGAAATTTTGAACGAAATATTATATATATATATGTAATTATAAATAAATTATTGTTTAAAGTAATTACTATGAACATTGTTATAAAGTACATGAAACAAAATTTGTGGTAACAATCGCCAGATAAGTGTAATAAATTCATATGCTAATTAACTGTGAATAAGCATGCGTTCCCATGTGCTTAATTTTATTAAGCCCGCCTTTATGGAGTTCCGTTCAATAAACTTTTTAAACGGAATGTACATGACAATGGTTGACTGCAAAAAGTTGCGAACTCCAGTCGAAGTTACTGAAAGAAAGTTTCAGGTAATCGATTTATGGACTTTTCTTTTATGTAAATATTTACTACTTTCGAATATCTTATTTTATTTTGGGGAAGTTTTGTTTAGTATTTAGTAAGGTATAAGTTTGAAAGTTAACTTGAATATAGACATAACACTTTTTTAACTTATTTCCCTTTCATTATTTCTTTACTGACTAAGTTTAAATGAAGTTCTGGTTTCGAGGTTTATTTATTTCCCGCAATTTCAACTCTAAGTTATCTAGCCTTTCTAAACTGGAGTCGACGGAAATATTCTAGCTACTCAAATATATTTACATATTTTATATTACTACAGATCTATAACTCCATGGCAACAAATTACGCTACATATTGATATATAATAGTATATTAATTGTTTAACTACTTTTTTTTGTGCTGTTTCCTTTTTCGTACGCCAGATTGCATTCAACTATCCTTCGTGTTGTGTAACCTCAATCAGCCCCTGTTTGGCATACGTAAACGGCAAAGACCCGCTTCGGTCATGAATGGCCATGGGATTGCACCCAGAAAGTTACCCGCCGAGGCACAAATTCAGGCAAGGTTATTATTTATAGAGGATCAGCAGTCACCTATAAATACCTGCCTCCCCTCTCCATGCCACTGATCTTATCCAAGGGAAAAAGGCAAAGGGCCTATACAGCTTGGGACCAGTGACGTCACAACTCATTTCTACAGCTGAGTGAGCTGGTGCAACGTGAAATAAAGTGTCTTGCTGAAGAATACAACACACAGCCCTGTTGGGAAATAAAACTCTCTACCTCGTGATTGTAAGCCCGACGCTCTAACCACTGAGCCACGCACTTTCACTGTAAAGTGGTTGGCGTTGGGAAGGGCATCCAGTTGTAGAAATCAAACCAGACTTGATGCAGCTCTCCAACTTGCCAGCTCTAGTAAAACCGTCCAACCCATGCCAGTGTGGAAAATGGGCGTTAAAGGATGATGATGATATATTTACATATAATGTGGGATAGGGTGAAGGTTATATGTATGTATGTGTGTGTTTCTTTGTCTTGATATTGTATGATAATTGTAAATGATTATCATTCCCATGCAGTAACATTCATTTTCAGTATTCTGTGAAACATGACTAACTATGGGGAAATATAATCTTGCTTGGAAACAAGTAAGGGTTGCTAATAATCGGGTACCCAGCCATAGAAAATCTTCCGTAAGCATGGGAAAGTGGATGCTAAAATACTGATGTGGAGCCTAAAGCATGTGAAGTCCTGGTAGCTGCTACCTTCAACTGGCCATGTTGCAAAGGCCTTCATTACTTTAAGTCTGTTGTTGTTTAGCTCCAGGTCAACCCTAGTTGAATAGACTTTTGATCAAAGGCATTCCAGATTTGACTACCCCATTTTTTAAGAGTATATAGGTGAACCAAGTGAGATGATGAGAATCCTTAAACAGGAACAAAAAATCTAGTCATGGCCAAAAGTTTGGAACATTTAAAAAAAATTAAAATTGTTGTGTTTAAGTACAGTTCAATTCAAATATAATTTTGGGCATTTAATATAAAAATTCTAATTTTCACACCTGTGTTCCAAACTTTTGGCCACAGTTGTAGGTGTGTGTACATGTGGTGACTTAGTGCTGTGCCCTAGTAGTTTGGGTATTGGGCAAGTGATGGGTCCTTGAGCAAGGTACATCATTTTACATTGTTTCAGTCTACTTGGCTGAAAATAAGTACCAGCCAGGTGCTGGTGCAGTACCTGCAACTATCATATTTTCGTTGTTAGACTAGATCAAGGAGGGAGTGGTGTCTGTGCCTGCTTATGACAACATAGCACCTAAATCAGTTAGTGAAAGCAATGTACATTCCACCAAGTCATATTTACTTATTAGAAATGTCTGTCTTTTTTGTTTTTATTTTTATCAGTAGAAAGGTACAGGTGTGGCTGTGTAGTTGAGAGGCTTACTTTCAAATCATGTGGTCTTTGGTTTAGTACTTTTTTCACCACCAGAAAACACACATACACACGGAGACAGAGGTGTCTATGTGTAACTTGAGCTGCTACAAATAGCAGCCAAATCTATCTTAAAACACACCCTTTATATATATATATATATATATATATATATATATATATATATATATATATATATATATATATATATATATGTGTGTGTGTGTGTATATGTATGGCAATGCTAATAGAAAAAATACAACTCAAAACATGAGTATATATATTTGTTTTTTATTAATATTTGGTACAAGTAACAGAGTGACTCAAGTGCTAACAAAGGAAACTCTTAGCCTTGAGTCACTCTGTTACTTCTGCCAAATATTTATAAAATAAATATATATACATAATTTTTTCTTCCTATATATATATATATATATATATATATATATATATATATATATATGTGTGTATATGTATGGCAATGCTAATAGAAAAAATACAACTCAAAACATGAGTATATATATTTGTTTTTTATTAATATTTGGTACAAGTAACAGAGTGACTCAAGTGCTAACAAAGGAAACTCTTAGCCTTGAGTCACTCTGTTACTTCTGCCAAATATTTATAAAATAAATATATATACATAATTTTTTCTTCCTATATATATATATATATATATGTGTGTGTGTGTTTGTGTGTATTTGTGTTTGTCCCCCAAGACCACTTAACAACCACTGCTGGTTTATTTACATCCCCTTGTAACTTAGCAGTTTGGCAAAAAACCAATCGGCAGAATAAGTACCAGGATTATAAAGTACTGAGTTCACTTTGTTCAACTGAACCTGTTGTGGCAGTGCTACAACATAGACTACAACAACATATAGAAACAGCTAGTCTATATAACTCTGGTAAGATAAACAAAGTAAAACTTTTATAAAAGCTCTTATTTCACTCACTTTACTATGTGGGATTGTTTCTTCTTATAATGATTGCTAAAAACTATTTACAATCTGTCATATAAGAGAGAGAGGCTTGGTGTGTTTCTATGACCTAGTTGTATACCTGTTTCACTTGAGTTATCTTGTTAATACTCATAAGACTGGGAAAAGCATGAGTGTGCATCACTGATTTCTCCTTTCTCAGAGTTAGTGAGGTTAATAACCTATTTTTATTACGTTTTATACAATTGTCAGAAAATAATATAAAAGTACATTCTGTATCTATCTATCTATCTATCTATCTATCTGTCATATCCTATCTGTCTGTCCTATCCTATGTATCTGTCTATCCTATCCTATCGGTTTATCCTATCCTATCTGTCTATCCTATCCTATCTGTCTATCCTATCCTATCTGTCAATCCTATCCTATCTATCCTATCTTTCTAATACTATCTTATCTGTCTATGCTATCTGTCTGTCTATACTATCGTATCTATCTGTCTATGCTATTTATCTGTCCACGCTATCTCTCTGTCCACGTTATCTCTCCGTCCACGCTATCTCTCCATCCACGCTATCTCGCTGTCCATGCTATCTCTCCGTCCACTCTATCTCTCCGTCCACTCTATCTCTCTGTCCACACTCTCTCTCCGTTACACGCTATCTCTCCGTCCCCGCTATCTCTCCGTCTACGCTATCTAATCGTCTAACGTCTGTGCTATCTAACCGTCTATGCTATCTAACCATCTGTGCTTTCTATCTGTCTGTGGTATCTATCTTTTCTACTATCTATCTATCTCTATGGACGGACGGTAGACGTGTCGGCTCTGTAAGTTTTGCCTTTTTCATGTTTTAAAAAGTTTGTTTGTAAAATTTATTTTATATACAAAGTTGTATAACAACTTGTAGACTCTCTGGTGCAAGTTTTTTGCGACGGAAATCTGCCCTGTGTGGCACATTTCCAGGATATAAAAACCAATCTCGGCTTTCTAGCCATTTTTTTTTGAGACGATGGCGTCTTGTAGCCATGAAAATTTTTGTGAAACGAACGCTGCAGTCTGCAGTGTTTCGTTCGAAAAAGAATTTCCTAGTCTTCCTTCCTCACAGTTAAAGGAGAGAATGGAGAAAAAGAAAGACTCTGCTGCTACAGCAGTCTTGCCTGCCAACATAACCAGTGACAACAACAACAACAGCAGCAGCAGCAGCAGCAGCAGCAACAAGGACACAAATGTCCTTGCTAACAAAACCACTGTCCTCACCACTGATACCACCACAACGAACTTTGCCGAGGCTTTGAAGCCTAGGAAAAGAATTTTGAATATATCGAAAGAGAAATTACTTGCATGCAAAAGCATGCTAAGTAAAAAGGACGTTACAGTCCATCTTCAAACGCCCGCGGACTTTAAGATAAACATCGAAAAAAAAAACTATCATCTACAGAACCATTAATTTAAAGACAAAGACAGTGGAAAAATTCACCCAAGAAAATGTTGAGAGATGCTTAAAGCCGATTTGGTCTTACAAGACTTACATAACGAGAGGTTTGAAATTCGGAACGATAGAAGTAAGACTAGACAGCGAGCAGCGAGCGAAAGACCTCTCCACTAAGTCATTACAGCATGAGAACCTGCTCATGATCCCTACGTACCTTGGTCGTAGGGTTACGAAAATAAAAATTTCGAATGTGCCTCCTGAAATTGAGGAAGAATGGCTAGTATCTGCCATATGTCTAGGCATAGAGGAGGAGATAAACATACTAGAAGCATCTGCCGTTTGCAATCAAAACTGGATTGGCCAGGAATTTCAACTCCTGGTACAAATTGATCCAGCAAACTGGGAAAAAATTCCACATAGAATCCAATTAACTGAGGATTCAATTTTTCATGTTTTCGTCGAAGGCAGAAGGCCAGTTTGCTACGTTTGTAGTAGCAAAACTCACCTTCAAAAAACATGCCCAGTAGCCCAGAAGAAAAGGCAACAACAACGGCAACAATACAAAGAAAAACAACAACAACAACAACAACAGAAGCAACTACCAAATACCCCCAACAGAAAAACCTTACTACCAACACCACCAGCAACACAAAAAACAACAACAGAAATATCAGTAATAACCACAACAGAAAAGACAACAGAAACTGCAAAAACAGAAGAAAAAAAAGAAAATTCCAAAACTGCCTCTCCCTCCCCCATATCACATACACCACACATAAATAACAAGCAGCCAACATCAATAAAAACAGCAACACAAACATTCACAGAAACACACACAGACGCACAAAATTTGCCGTTACCTCTTTCTGACTCCTCAGATCTCCCATCATCCGATGAAGAGAGTGGGGAGGAGTGGAAAATAGCTACGAAAGGAAAGAGGAAGCGCAGTAAGAAGAAAACAAAACAAAATGCAAACACAAACAAAGCAGGGAGATTCACATCTCCCGAAAATACTACTAACACCAATAGTAATATAAAAAAAACAATGCTAACAGCAATAGACAGTACAAACACAGAGTTGATGAATTACATCAACTCTAAAACAAACATCACAAATAACGATATCAAAACCAACAACCACCCACGTACAACACCGCCAAAACACATTAAAATTATTCATGTAACACCAGCATTACACAACACAATAAAATCCCTCTACCCCAACTCGGTAGGGGGATTCCAGAAATATTTGTGCAAGAAATTGTACAATAGCCTCCTTGGTGAAAAATCCAAGGAGGAAACAAAACTTTCTAACGGTAAGTAACTTTCTGTTCTTTTGTTTTGTGCTTTAAAGCACACGTATAAATAGAATCATGGTGAAGATTGGTTGTGTGAATGTGCGTGGCTTAGGGTCCCCTTGGAAACAAGGGTACCTCTTAAATGACATCAAGTCACACAATTTGGATATCATAGCCATTAGTGAGACCAGACTCCATGAACCGCGGGCCCTAAAGTCCATGTTTGGCGGACAGTTTAACATTTATTTTTCTCCCTGTCTGCCGAGGATGGGCGGTAGTGGCACGGCGGTTCTTTTTCGCAAGAGTCTGGATCTCCAAGTAAAGACGATATTTACGGACCCGGAGGGTAGACTGGTTGTCCTAGATGTGGACGGCAGCGATGGAGGCGCTTTTCGGTTGCTGGCAGTTTATGTGCCTCCTTTAACAGGTCGGTCAGACTTCTTTCGACGTCTAGAAGTATTCCTGGGAACGTCTCGTCCCTTACTTTTAGTGGGGGATTGGAATGCTACCTTGGACACGCATCTAGACTACGTGGGGAGTGACAAAACTAGAAGGGGATGCAAAGGCCTCATAGACCTGCTCAGACGCTTCCAGTTGTACTGACTCGACCACCCAAATGTGCCAACGTGGACTTGGAGCAATCGCATTGGGTCGTCGAGATCGTATCTAGATAGGATAGTGTGTAGGACAAGAGATAGAGATAGTTTAGGATGTCCACAGTTCCACATAGTCAGCTACACGGATCACAAACTTGTGACGTGTACGCTAGACTTAGATAAGGCACATAGGCAGGGTTACTGGAAACTAAACGCGTCTTTCCAGTCGAGACAGGTTTTCAGAGACCGGATTAGCACGTTAGTAAAGAGGGCTTTGACGGGAGCCATCGTCAACAACAAATGGTGGTTTGCCCTCAAGAGAGCAGTAAGGGCGGAAGCAATAAGGTATAGCAGGACACTAGCTGTAGAGAGGAACAGAGTAGAGGGGGAGCTAGTGATAAAGTTAGAAGAGGCATTGCGAAGTGGCATCGCATCCGACGTTTTAGCGGCGAGGTTGGCCCTCGACCAACACTTCAATGCTAAACACGAAGGGTGTGCTGTCAGGGCAAGGATGCGTGCTCTGAGGAATGAAGGTGTTGGAGCCGCACGAGAGGCCCAGGTGGCGGAGGCGCAGCGGGGTAACAGAGCCACCATCCGGTCTCTGGTAGACGAACAGGGGCGCGAATTGCTCGAGCCGAGCAAGATGTGCGAGGCGTTTCAGCGGCATTTTGCCCGACTGTTCGGGAGGAGTGGCGAGCGAGAAGGCTGGGTGGACTTTAGTGCCTACCTGCACAGCTTGCCACGACTCTCGGCAAGAGAGGCGGAGTGCTGCAGAGGAGGTGAGGGACGCGATGGCGGGTTGCTCGACGGACAAATCTCCGGGTTTGGATGGTCTGCCCTACGAGCTTTACAACTGTATGCCAGACTTGTTTGGAGACGTCTTGGCGGCCGTGTACTGCAACTGGCAGCAGAACGGGAGCATTCCCGGTTTTGTGAGCCGAGGAGCGGTAACGCTGCTGAAGAAAGATCCAAACAAGGGGGACGCCATAGATAACTTTAGGCCCATCACTCTGCTCAATGCAGACATGAAAATTTTGGCCAAGGTGTTAGCCAAGCGGTTGGCGCTTGTCATCGAGAAACTGGTCGGCACGGAGCAGACGTGCGCCGTGCCGGGCCGGAGCATCCATGACAACCTCCATCTGATGCGCTACATCATAGAGAGGGTAGTTAAGGAACCTGGCATGGGTGGGGCCCTGATCAATTTGGATCAATCCAAAGCTTTCGATAGGGTAGACCATCGATACTTGGAGGCCGTCCTCGAAGCGGCCGGCTTCGGTCCCGTTTTCCGCGGCTGGATGGCTGCCTTGTACACAGGCATCCGTTCGGTTGTTCGCGTCAATGGACGTCTATCGGGACCCTTCGACATTGCACGTTCGGTTCGTCAGGGATGCCCCCTGTCGCCGCTCCTGTACGTATTGACTCTCGAGCCACTACTGCGGAAGCTGGCGACGCTGAGGGGCATCCCGCGAGAACTGGGGTGCGGGACGAGCGTGTCGGCATACGCGGACGACGTCACCGTCATAGCGTCTAGCCACGAGCACATCGAGCTTGTCGGCGAGACGCTGAAAGACTACGAAGCGGTGACGGGAGCGAAAATCAACCGGGATAAGTCGGTGGGTTTGCTGCTCGGCACCTGGAGAAGCAAGCCCATACCGTCCGGCAGCGCCTCAGTAGTGGGACGCTGGACGGACGGTCCGGTCAAGTTGCTCGGAGTCTGGTTCGGTCTGGACCTGCAAACGGAGAAGAACTGGGACGAGATAACGAGTAGGGTGGCCACTCTCTGCCGGCAATGGTCCGAGAGGAAGCTGTCCCTAAAAGGTCGGGCGGAGGTGGCGAACGCGTACATCGCGTCCGTCATCGAATACCGCCTGACCGTCGTGCCTTGTCCCGATCGCGCCATCACCGAAATGGAGCGCATCCTCTTCCGCTTTTTGTGGAAAGGAAGCGTTCCGATGGTGAGGCGATCCGTTTGTTGCCAACACCCGCTGAAAGGAGGGCTGGGCATGCCGTGGTTGATGATGCGCAGACATGCGCTGAGACTGCGACATCTCCGGCTCTACGTAGACGACGGTGAGCAGGTGTGGTCGCCGTTTGTGCGACGCGCTTTCCCGCAGCTCGTCTCCATGACCGAGCTGCAGTCGTGGATCAAAAAGAGGCCGAGGAATGGCGAATGGCACCGTGAGTGTCGCGTTGCTCTGCAACAACTTTGCCGTCCCGGGTCGACCTTGAGCGGCTGCATCACAACGAAGTCATTCTATAGGGGATTAGTGGAGGGCAGGTACGACGACGATCTCGGGGCGAACCTGGGCGTCGACGAGGAATACCTGACCCGCCTGTTCAGGACGACTTTCGGGCCGGGACCTATGGACAACTTCCAGAGATCCCTGGCCTGGCAGTGTTACCGAGAGGCGCTACCCGTTCGGGATAAGCTCTATAGACACGGCTCGCGAAATGCGGGGCCGACCTGCCCGAGATGCGGTCAGAGCGATGAAACCGTTCTGCACGCACTCGTGCAGTGTCCAACCATTTCGGAGCTGTGGGCTTATGTCGAACGACTGCTGTTGCGTGTGGGACGAGTCGGTTTATCAACCGAGTCTATCCTCAATATCGTCACGCCTCCTTCCTTTAAACGGGAAGGAAGAGCTGTATTTATCGTACTTGTGGCTATGGCCAAAGAATGCATCTGGTGGACGCGTCTGAAAGGATTAGAGACAAATACTTTCCTCTCTGGTCAATCTCTCATCAACTTTTTCAAGTATCACTTAAAAAGGAAGGTGAGAGTAGAGAGGCAAGTGTTGTCTAGCAAATGTTTCGAAAAAAGATGGATACATGTAGCAAGAATGGCACGTATAAATGACGAAGCCACCTTGACCATGATTCTATAAAACGTTTTAAAATTTTGTAAACAGAGAGTTACTCACGTTTCTTGCTTAAATAAAAGAAATTTTATTAAACAAACTGTGACGCTAAAGACCGAGGTTACCGTGGTCTTTTCGTAGGTTTTTCTTTCCACGGATAACCTCCCCATTTATTGGGAATTTTTTGTATTATTTCGTATTTTTTGTAAATACCCCAAACGTTTTGCGAAGTATTTTTTCATCGTTGTCCCCACTTTTGTTTTTTTTTCTGCTTTGTTTTCGACCCCCTTGAAAAGAAAAACTCTACATTTGTATTTTGTCCCCTCTGTGTTGAGCCCTGTGTGGCTAATAAAGAAACCTATCTTTTCTATCTTGTCTTATCCATCCCACATCACCTATCCCGTGTCACCCTTCCTGCGTCACCCCTCCCACCTCATAACTCCTGCCTCACCCCTCCCACCTCACCCCTCCCGCCTCACTTTGTTTCGTCTCATCTTTCCTATCTATCTTGCCTATCCTATCTAACTTACTATATATCTATCTCTATCTACCTATCTATCTATATATATTTCTATATCTATCTCTCTATCTATCTACCTACCTACCTACCTATCCATAGCTATCCATATCTATCTGTATCTAAATATACACACACACACACACACACACACATACACATATGAGAAAGAATAAGTTCAAAAAGAACAATTTAAACTTTTTGAAGGGTCCAAAAAGAGAGAAAAAATAATTTCCAATAAAAAATTCATCATATTCATGAAAATCAGCCAGAGCAAGTATTAAGAATATGGAAATAACAATTGAAAAAACTCGTTATAGGTATAAAGATACCATAAACAAGTATAAAAATGGAGAAAATATGTTAAAATCAAAATTGAATTTAATACATATGCACATTTCAAAAGACAATACAAATATTTAAGAAAAGATTATATTAATCATAATTATAGGCGTAGGAGTGGCTGTGTGGTGAGTAGCTTACTTACCAACCACATGGTTCTAGGTTCAGTACTACTGCGTGACACCTTGGGCAAGTGTCTTCTACTATAGCCGCGGGCTGACCAAAGCCTTGTGAGTGGTTTTGGTAGACGGAAGCTGAAAGAAGCCTGTTGTGTATATATATATATATGTGTGTGTGTGTGTTTGTGTGTCTGTTTGACCCCCAACATCGCTTGACAAACGATGCTGGTGTGTTTAGGTCCCCGTAACTTAGCGGTTCGGCAAAAGACAACTGATAGAATAAATACTAGGCATCCAAAGAATAAGTTACTTGTTTCAGTCATTTGACTGCGGCCATGCTGGAGCACCACCTTTAGTCAAGCAAATCGACCCCAGAACTTATTCTTTGTAAGCCTTGTACTTATTCTATCGGTCTCTTTTGTCGAACCGCTAAGTTACGGGGACATAAACACATCACCATCAGTTGTCAAGCACTGTTGGGAGGACAAACACAGACACACAAACATATACACACATATACATATATATATATATATATATATATATATACATATGTAGTGAAACTACCTACCGCCATTAGATACAAAACTACTATCGCCATTCTTCTCATTTAAATATAAATAAACGAGGGTGTAGCAGAGAACCCATTCCTTGTCATCACGTGACTGATTAATATTCGAAGCGGCAACTTCTTCGAACCGTTCCTGCCAGAACGCAAACTGACCAATCACGGCCCCTAATAAGGTCACATGATAGAGTATTAAACTGAAGCATTCGGGAGCCGATAATTCGCCTTAAATAGATCAACTCCTACCCAACAAATTTGTCTCAGTCCAGTTTCTCTTAGAGACTGTTCCGTGTACCACACGACAGCAGCAGCAACAATCAGCCAGCGACCACTTCAACAGCTTCGTCCAGCCAACGATGACCACCGCCGTCGCCACATCAGCAACACGATTCTACGATTACTACCAAGCAGCCTTTTCTCCACTAGTGTCTACACGACTTACTATGTACACCAATCCAAACCACCGCGGCACTTCTCTCTCTTCGATTCTGTTAGGTAACTCAGCTTCACCACGATAAATAAACAAACAAGAATTTCAGCCATCGACGAACATCTGTATAACAAGAATCACGGCCCGGCATCGATGCCACGACATCACAACTAGTGATCAGCTCTGCCACACTCAGCCTCCTCACTTTCACATACAGAACTTTTCCTATAGTGTACTAAAGAACTGGTATAACATGCTCACGTGTTATTGACTCTCTTTCTATCTGCTGTAAACACTCATACACATACATACTTTTCTTTGTACGACTGCCTGTCTTTGATAATGTTCTTATATGTCGCATTTCATACTCACACATAGACATACATCTTTAACGCCATAATAAATATCTCTGTTATTCATCTAATACGGTTGTGGTCTTTCATTACTGGTCATCTATGTTATCGTAGCATAACATATCATGTATATCATCATCATATGATATATTATTTTGTGTTCGACCTTGTGACACGTTTAAATAAAAGGAGTCCTCTGTTTTTCCATTCTTCACCATTTCTCCTTATTTGATTTCACACGGTCGTTCCTTACACATATATACGACAGGCTTCTTTCAGTTTCCGTCCAAATCCACTCACAAGGCTTTGGTCGGCCTGAGGCTATAGTAGAAGACACTTGCCCAAGGTGCCACGCAGTGGGAATGAACCCGGAACCATGTGGTTGGTAAGCAAGCTACTTACCACACAGCCACTCCTGTGCCTTGTTTTTTTTTTTTCTACAGAAAGTGAGGGACGTGACTACAACTAAGAATGCTTAATCAGTTTTGAGATAACATTTCCACTATCTCATAAAATACCATCTGCCAAGCACTGTCCTAACTATTGTTCTCAATTTAGAGTTTTCTTGTGTCTTCACACACTCAGCTCTAGGTGTGGCTTTCACTTTGCTTGAGGTTTTCCTCCTCCTTTCTCCAATTCCTTAGTTCAACACCCACATCAGTCATCTTGAAACCTATCTCCATAATAAACAGTATTCAGTCTTCTTTCTTACCAGCCACGTAACACAATCATCATCGTCACCATACCACCACCACCACCATCACCATTATCATTGCCATTCAACATCTACTTTTCCATGCTTGCATGTCAGACAGAATTTGTTGAAGCTGATTTTCCATGACCAGCTGTTCTTTCTGTTGTCAATCCTGACCTGTTTTCAAGCAAAGTAATATTCTCCCTTGGCCAGACACATTTTTCACAGAAGACTGGAAACAAATAATATCACTTGTATGATGGTGATTCTTGTTTATAACTATCATGTGATACCTAGACAAAGGTACACACACACACACACACACACACACAATTGAGCCTCTTGCAGTCTTCCTCTGCCAAATTCACTCATACAGCTTTAGTTGGTCCAGGACTATACTAGAAGACTGTCCCAAGACCACATAGTTGGGAAGCAAGCTTCTTAACCACACAGCTATGACTGTGCTTACTGGACAATGACAAATATAATCAGCCACCTCACTCAACAACATAAACATATGACACACACATACATAGAGAAGACACCATTTAGAGAACATATAGAAGACATAGTAAAGAAATCAAAATGACTCACAAGTGGAAACGCATGGCTTAGTGGTTAGGGTGTTGGACTTGTGATCATAAATTTTGTGGTTTCGATTCCTGAACCAGGCAATGTGTTTTGTTCTTGAGCAAAACACTTCATTTCACATTGCTCCAGTCCACTCAGCTAGCAAAAAATGAGAAATCCTGCGACCTGGTGACCTGTCCAGGTGGTGGATATATATGCCATGAAACTAGGAAACTGGCTCTTATGAGTCGGCATGACTTAAGAAGGCCAAAAAACAAAACAAAACAAAAAAACATACATACAACAGCCACAGGTACTGCATTTGTCCAACTGATACAAGCAATAACATAAGTTATAAAGATTACATTAAACCTATCCTGATTCTTCCAGTATTGCAAACACTTTAGTTTTCTGGATATTGATGATCGAATCAAAGTAATATTGTTAACTGACTGTTGCTTCTCCTTGTGTATGAGCTGATGAAGCCGTATCATCTGCATACTGAAGTTTTATGATTTTTGTGTCTTTTGTTAGGTTTTGTAGGTGGAACCTGGAGAAGTTTATGAGTTTTTTTTATCAAAACAGTACCTTTTCTTTAATCCCGTTTGTTTATTGTTGATAGTTCTTGGAACATGACTGCCAAGCTCAGTGAGACAAGTGTTGGAACAAGTACATAACTTTGTTTCATTCTGTTGGTGACTAGAAACTCTTTACCCTGTTAGAATTTGAACTGGTCATACCAGACCCAAATATTTTTCCTTTTTTGTGTTAAAACTAGTTTGATCTAACTTCATGTGCTTCCTTGACAATGTCATTCTAAAAATAAGCAAGCACATTATCAAAGTCTCAAAGCTATGAGATAATACAGGATTAATTCAAAACAATGTGAATAAATAAGTCTTATGTTTGATAGAATAATTTGATTGCTAATGAGTTAAAGATTTTCTGATTGGATACTCTTTCAACCATGCAATCAAGGAGGTTTTGGATGTGTTACAAATCAGCTAGAGCAACAAAAACATTTATAGCCATCTACATGGCAAATCTCAGCACAGTGTTGAAGATTTTTAAAAATAGATGATACAAGTTTTTGTTCACTGTTCTTGAACAATGGCAATTAGCTCTCTGAAATAAGGTGAAGTATATGAGTGTTGCAGGATAATGATATGAAAGAAGGAATTGAAAGGTAAAATGAAAGAGAATGTTAAAGGCGAGCCAGAAAGATCTTGGAAACAAAGCTAAATGGAAAAGATTTCATTAGAAATATTTAACCCTTTCGATACCAACCCGGCTGAAACTGTAGTGCAAATGTCTTGTTTTCATAAGTTTTGAATTAAGATCTTCCACCAAACCTTAGTCACAATTTATGTTCCTAACACTAGCTTAATGATGACTAAGTTATTATACTAAATTCTTTGTTATATTTAAAATTAATTGAAAGAAACACAGAACATCTCAAAATAAATACAGTAATGAAAGGTTGATGTAAGTAATACTCATATTCTGCAGCTTTTCTCTTGAGAGACAAGAAATGAACTAAACAAAAGGTACCAATGCATCAGATAAGTACATGTACTTAATTATAGGTAACCAGTGAAATGTAAAATTATTTAAATTTTGTAACAATGTCTCCATATATGTTGAATTATAGTTAATATTTAGCTAGCATAAATGCTAGAAATGTAACATAGGACATCAAAGATGTGTGTACTTTATCAGATTTTCATCTTAACATATAAAACATGTACACATAACACCTTAACATTCATATTACTCTGTTAAATGTAATGCTCATTAATTCATACCATTGAGGTTTTGATAATGTGATTATTTATTCTTTGAATGACATTGTAGGGCAGGTGTGAAAAGTCAGATTTGGCCAGTTTGAACATAAGACGGGAAGAATATTTTGGACAGATTTAGCTGGTTTAAATGCTAAAGGGATAAACAGTAGACTTACTAAATAACTAAATCTGCAGATTCTTGTGATTATTCTCTTAAAATACTTCTTTGTTTTAATCACACATGAACTTTTTTCTTTTTTTTTACCAGGATGCATGTTCCAAATTGCAATCTTTGCGGTCTGCCATGGCAGTTCGAGAAAAAGCTACAAAACATGCCTATCATGAGGTAACAGAGACCAAAAAGCAATTCCTCTGCTTAGGAATGACAGTAAGAGTTATTTTGATTCACTTCATTCTTTTTACCTCATCAGAAATAGTCTTCATGAGTGTTATAGGAAAGTAACCTCTTGATTCACTGACAGTTTTTCCAGATAAATTTTCATTAACCTATCTGATTTCAACAATTGAAGTAGGATTTCATCATTATCATCATCATCTTATACATTTCGAAGCTTCCATGGGTCAGATGGAATTTGTTGAGGCAATTTTTGTTTTTTATGGTGAGATGCTCTTCCTACTATTAACCTTCACCTATTTCCAAGTAAAATAACATTTCCCCATGGATGGCTGTGCTTTCATGGATCCTTTGAAATGAAGAACACTATATGTTGGTATCACTCATTTACAAAAATCTCTCTCTCTCACTCACACACAATATTTATATATATATGTATATTTAATATAAGGATAAAATCTATATAAGATTTTATCAAGTAGCCAGTCTGTAAAACCAATTATGGCAAAAAATTAATACTAAGTATATAATTTTCTTAAAGTATATAAATTTTAAAAAGATACATTATTACAATAAGGGCTGTTGCTATAAGTAAATCTATACACTGGAAAGGGATGCTCCTTCATTGGACACGAAACTCGGCTTTCGAAGACTTGTTGGGGAAAGCGAAATCGTGATGGCACCTGTGCCCAGCGTCGCCTTCCTGGCACGTGTAAAGACATTCCAGTGAGATCGTTGCCAGTGCCGCTGGACTGACTCCTGTGCAGGTGGCACGTAAAATACACCATTTTGAGCATGGCTGTTGCCAGTACTGCCTGACTGGCCTTCGTGCCGGTGGCACGTAAAAGCACCCACTACACTCTCTGGCATTCCTCTTCCATCCAGCATGCCCCAGCAGAGCTCCATCATCACAACAATCCCTATCTTTCCACTTGCAGTTATTATTTCCACACTTACTTCTGATGGACCAGCTGCCTTTCCTGTTTTCATTTCCTTCATTGCCTGCACTATTTCTTCCTGACTAACCCTCTCCACTGGCCCCTGTACCACAGCAACTACCACCCTCTGATCCCATTCATTGTCCTCATTCATAATTCCCTTCATATACTCTTTCTGAACTCTTCCCCTGTCCTTACTAAAATTCAACCTTCCATCACTCCTTCTCACATCTTCCTCCTTCAACATCTCTTCCATCTTTTTCCATTGATTTCATAAACCTAATCACTCTCGGTTTTCATCCAGCCCGTTCAAATTCTCCTCAGCCTCCTTCTCCATAGATTTCGCAGCCATCCTCTTACCATGACTCTTCATGTTATTATACCTGGCTTTCATTTGCTCAATCCTATTATTACATAAAGCTTTGTGTGCCTCCTTCTTCCTCACTATCGCATCCCTCCTTGTTCCACCACCACGTATCTCCTCAATCTCTCCTACCTTTCGTCCTGCCACACACTTCGTCACATGCCTTTAGTGCCCACGGGCATGTGGCATAGTGGTTAAGAGCGCGGGCTCCTAACCTCAAGATTCAGAGTTCGATTCCAGGCAGTGACCTGAATAATAATAATAATAATAACATCAAAAAATATCTTAGGAATGAGAACCCAGGTTTGAAATTTCCCCAAGACACCTGGTGAAGACTGGAGGGTATATCAGCTGAAATGTGTTAACAACAAACAAGATGAGGACAAATATCCGTCAATTGTAAATAATGTACATAATTTCTCATCTTTTAAATATAGAACTGCCTTTAGTACTCTTCCTTAAAAGACTTCCACAAATCTGGTGCATCAATGCTTACCAACTTCTCAACTCTCTCCTCAAACCTTGCTCTTAATTCTTCTTCCTTCAGTTTCCACACCTTTCTCCTCTCAACCGCTCCCTTTCTCACATACTTTTTAACTTCTTATCCAAGTCAGCAACCACCAGTCTATGCTGCAATTCTCCTGGCATTGTTTTCACATCTCTGAGATACTTTCTGTTTACCATGTCAACCAACACGAAATCACTCTGTCCTCATTCCCTCCTGCACAGAAAGTCACCTTCCTTTACTGTTTTCCTAATGCACATGTTTGCCACACACAACTCCTTCTCATCGCAAAACTCCAACAGCATCCTTCCTTCCATATTTCTCAACTCAATTCCGCTTCCCCCATGCACATCCTCAAAGCCCTGGATCCCAACATGTCCATTAAAATCCCCCATGCCCAAAACCAATTCATCCACCTTTTGTAAGTCCCACTCACTCGCCATTTCATCAAAGAACTGCTCTTTCTCGGCGATCCCTCTTCCACTTTGCGGACCATACCCACAAATCACCCTCACCACTTCTTCCTCAAATGCTAATACTACTCTCTTCACTCTGTCACTCTTTCTCCTGACCTCCACCACCTTCTCACAGATTTCTTCCTTCACCAAAACTCCCACAACCCCAGTCCCCTTGCCATTTCCCTGTCTTCACAGCTTGTACCTTCTTCCCTTGACCCCCACAAATCTTGCACCCTGACCTTCCACCTAACCTCCCGTACACAGCACACATCCATCCTCCTCTTCCTCAACTCCTCACACACCTCAGAGCATCACTGGGAATTGAACTCATGACCTTACGATTGTGATCCTAATATCCTAACCACAAAGTTACATAAAGTCGCATATTTGATCTAAAAAGCCAGAGGTATTTTTTCATGTAAAATCACTGTTGGTGAAGAGAACAAATCTTGATTAATTCACTCTGCTTTCAAAATTTAATCAATTTTAATTAAAATGTAACAGTTGTCTTCCCTGCCATTTTGTTTTTTTTGGTGTGTGATCGATCATTTAGAGTGATTTGCTTTTTATCACTGAGGGTATAATTTTGGGGTTGTCTTTTCCAGAATTAGTCATTTATATCAATTTATTTCTCATCAGTATCTGTATTATATAAATTACTCAAAATTTCTTGTCTTTGTCAAGTATGCTAGTGCCCATTTCATTATAGTAGCTTGATGCCAGTCACTATCATGAAAGAAATTGATGCATGGACCTAAGTTATTTGCTTTATTGTTCTCACTATAAATGTATTTAATGAATAACTAACATTACAATTACAAATTACAACAATGGTTCAACATGAATACAGAAGTAACAGGTGATCACTGTAATGTCTTTGTTTCTATTGTCTTCTTTTTTTTTTTACATGATATGTCATCTGCTCTTTTGGTTTGGTCACATGTCACTTGTGTTGGTTGATTGCATCTCACTTTTTGTTTTTGTTGTCAGCAGCATTTAGCTTTGTGGGTGCCTCTGTGTGCTCACTCAACCTGCTTGAAATAGCAGTGAAATATCCCTACTATCTTTTAAAACAAACTACAGCAAACAAAATCATCTTGGATAACCCAATCAAATGAACCAGCAGACTGGATGGTCAGTCATGGCTTTGTTACCTTTGATTAGAGATCTTTTTCAATTCGGATTTTGCACAAGTTTACAGCAACAATAAGCTTTCTTTCCCCCTCTCTCTCTCTCTCTTTCTCTTTCTCTTTGTTGCATACACACTGTTGTAATGATACAAATCTAAATGTACTTAGTTGCACATTGTTAAATATGCTGTTGCAGATAAAAGGGGGTCAGCTTAATGGCTGCGGGGACTACAGTTGAATAGACAACCAACCTTAACCCTGCATCACGTTATTTGCCTGCATGATATATGGTGGCAACAGTAAAACAAGATAAATATATCAAAACAAAACTATTTGCATCACTAGCTCATTTTAAAAAGCCACATTATTATCATTAGACATTGCTCAATGCTACCAATTTACCAGTATTGTCAGTGAATGCAACGTAACACAAAACAAAAAAATGAGAAGGAAACAGATATCCAGTGACAAATTGCAAGAATACACATACACACACAAACTACAATGGACTCCACATGTTTAGTTGGAGGCAATGTATGGCCATACTCTTCAAAACAAACTCAAGAAAAACTAAGATCATTAGGATGGGAAGTTCTTCCACGTCCTCCATACTCGCCTAACTTAGCACCTATGGATTTCCATCTGCTCTGATCACTAGAACATTTTATAAGAGGCAAAACATTCAGAAACAGAGAGGAAGTTAAAAACAGTCTTTCAAAATTTTTCAGGAAACGAAATAGGTTTCTTTGACTGTGACATACAAAAAGTTACTTTCCCATTGGATTGCAGTTGTTGAGATTGATGGTGATTATGTTCTTGATTAAAACTATTCAGATGAAAGTAGTTTACATTCATTTTTATATCCCTTTTGATAAAACACAATTACTTTCCAAACACACTAATATATATTCATTATATAATCTTATGTAATCCTTGCTTATTTTTTTTAATGTTTTTAGATGGAAAAGTTAGATCAGCTGTCTGTGGTCCATGTTGCTGGCACAAAAGGAAAGGGTTCAACATGTGCTTACACAGAGAGTATCTTGCGGAACTGTGGATACAAGACTGGAATGTTCTGGTAACCTTTACATTAAAGCAACTTTGTTTGTGTGACCTGAACAGGGTTATTATTTTGTCAGTAAGGTTAATGTCCTATAGCACTGGTCAGATTTTATGAAGAGGTGTTATACAAATAAATGTATATAGTTCTATATTTAAGAGATGAGGGATTATTTAAGAGCTCAGTTAAATTTTGATGGGTTATTACAAAGACTACTTGCATGTAAATACATAACTGGCCAAAACTGTCTTTTAGGAGCATCATATTTAGCAAAAAAGCATAAATTTCCAATTATAGTTCATGCTTTAATTGTGCTCAACAGCTGTTTCATTATGATAAGTAGTACCAGATATATAATTACATGATTGCGATACATAATGAAATTAAATTAGATTCAGTCAAATTAATTTAAAAACTGCTTAGCATTCATCAATCCAATGAAGGCTAGGCAAGTTGAAACTTCGAAGTCACGATCAATACTGTTCTTGTTAAAGAATAATAAAAATATACTCTACAAAAAGTATTGAGTGATCCTTTAGTTTAATGCAAAATTGTTTTTATTATAATTTAACATAAAAAAGACGGAAACATTAATATAATTAATATATAATTAAAATATATTATGTCATGGCTGGTTGCTGTAAAGGGATTTTATCCTATATATGCTGTTCTGTCAAAAGCATTTGTTGGATCTTCTCTCAAAGTGAAGAAAAATCAAGAACTTATTTTGTATAGTATTTAATATACCTTTATTTATCTTTGTTGTCAAAATATTATGCCAATATGTGTGATCATGTGAAACAGAGAGAGAGAGAAAAAGACAATATATATATATCAGGTTGTGTTAGTGATCACCTTTTCTCCCAGTTAAACAAAGAATCATAACGTTTATTGATGCGATAAGTAATTTTCATGTGAGTTTGTTTAACTTTCATCCAAGTTTTAACATGTTTTACTTCTGAGATGATGACCTCTGTTATTTATTTAACCATTTCTCTTTTGGATGATTCAGTTCACCACACTTGGTTGATTTAAGAGAAAGGATACAAATTAATGGCCGCCGTCTTTCAGAGTCAACTTTTTCCAGATATTTCTTTGAAGTCTATGACCGCCTGCATGAGTCAATGGTGATTTGCTTTTACTTACATATAATAACATCCCGATGTATCAACCCTCACAACTGCAGTTGAAGTTGTTTAGGATTCTCTCCTCTTTAGCTTGTCCTGATTGAGCAAACCTATGGTCAAAGGCATTCCAGTTATGACCATCTTGCCTTACTCTTGGAATATTGTATTTTTTTTTATCTCTTCTCTTTTACCTGTGTCAAGTCATTGTACTGCAGCTGTGCTGGTGTGCTACCTTGTAGGGTTGACATTGAAAAAAATTGACCCCAGTATTTAGTTTTTAAAGTCTGGTACTTATTCTATTGGTCTCTCTTGCTGAACCACTAAGTTATAGGGATGCAAACAAACCAACACTGATTGTCGGTTGGTAGTGGGGGATCAACACAAGGCTTTTGTTGACCCCAGGGCAATAGTAGAAAACACTTTCCCTAGTGCCATACATTGGAGCTGAACCTGAAACTATGTGAAGCTATGTTGGGAAGCAGACTTCTTACCACACAACCATGCCTGTATATCTAAGATTAGAAATAATATTTGTTTCTAGCATAAGGGGAAAGCCTGAGATTTGCAGGGATGGGAATTAGTTAATTAAATCAGTTCCAGTACTTGATTAGAACTTTATTTTTCCAGTCAAGTACTCTTGTCAGTGGTGGTGGTGATGATGCTGTAGAATCTTTAGTCCACTGTTCAAAATGCTTACTGACATTTCTTCTAGTTTTACGTTCTGAGTTCAGATTCTACTGAAGTTAACTTTGCCTTTCATCATTTCAGGGACAATGGAATAGGTATCAGTTAAGCATTGGGGATCAGTGTAATCAAGTATCTCTCTTCCCCCAAATTGAAGGCCTTGTACCTATAGTAGAAACAATTATTATTATTATCATTATAGTTATTAAGGCTGCAAGCTGGCAGAATCATTAGCCTGCTCGGTGAAATGTTCTGAGTTCAAATGCCACCAAGGTTGACTTTGCCTTTCATCCTTTTGGGGTCGATGAAATAAGTAACAGTTGAATATTGGGGTCGATATAATCAACCAGCCCCTTTCTCCAAAATTTAAGACCTTGTACTTATAGTAGAAAAGATTATTACTATTATCATTATAGTTATTAAAGCAGTGAGCTGGCAGAATTGTTAGCCTGCTGGGCAAAATGCTTAGCAGTATATCTTCTGTCTTTACATTCTAAGTTCAAATTCTGCTGAGGTCAACTTTACCGTTCATGCTCTTGGAGTCAGTGAAATAAGTACCAGTTACACACTGAGGTTTATGTAATTGACTAGCCCCTCCCCCAAAATTTCGTGCCTTGTGCTCATAGTGCAAAGGATTAGGATTATTATTATGATTATTATTTTTATTAAGGCAGTGCACTGATAAGATAGTTATCACACCGTTTTTATGTTCTGAGTGTAAATGATGCTGACTTTAGCTTTTCTGTTCGTCCTTTTGGGAGCAATAGAATAAGTACCAGCTGAGCACTATGGTTGATATAATCAACTTAACTTCATTCCCCAAGATTTCAGGCCTTGTGCCTGTAGCAAAAAGGATTATTTAACCTTTTTCTTACCATATTTCTGTTAACATATACTGCCTTTGTTTCACTTTGTCTTCTCTCTCTCTCTCTCTCCCACTTTGTTTTCTCTATCTCTCTCCCACTTTGTTTTCTCTCTCTCTCCCACTTTGTCTTCTCTCTCTCTCTCTCCCACTTTGTCTTCTCTTTCTCTCTTACTTTATCTTCTTGCTCTTTCACTTTATTCTCCCTCTCTCTCTCTGTTTTGTTTCTCTCTCATTTTTCCCTCCCTCTCTCTTACTTTGCCCTCACTCTCCCTCTCATTTTGTCCTCCTTCTTTCTCTCACTTTGTCTTCTCTCTCTATCCATCCATCTAACTCTCATCCATGTTCCAAATAAAGCTTCTTATATATATATTCTGTTTCTCATAGAAAAACGGAGCAATCAGTGATATGCCTCATTATTTTCAATTTTTGACTTTAATGGCATTATATGTATTCCTGAAAGAACCAGTTGATGTTGCTATAATAGAAGTTGGTATTGGTGGCCAGTATGACTCTACAAATTTCATAAACACAGCTGTGGTTTGTGGCATCTCTCTACTGGATTATGATCATGAACACATTTTGGGATCAACTCTTGATGAGATTGCTTGGCAGAAAGCAGGAATTTTCAAGGTATATCATGCTGACGGTCTTTTAAAATCTTTTTTAATTTTGAAAGAAGGATACTATGTGTGTGTATAACTAGAACACAGTCATGTAATGTGTGTGTGTATGTGTGTATAGCTGTGTGGTTAGGAAGTATTTTTTCAGATGTGGCTCTGATGTAAGAAGATTATTACTCAATCATATGGTTTGGTTCTGAGTTTAGTTCCACTGTGTGGCACCTTGGGCAAGTGTCTTCAACTATAGCCCTGGGTAGACCAAAGCCTTGTGAGTGGATTTGGTGGATAGAAAGTGAAAGATATCCTTTGTGTGTGTGTGTGTATATATATATATATATATATATATATATATATGTATGTATGTATGTAAATAAATTTTTAATATTTAATGGAAGCAACAGAGTGACATTGATGATGCCAGGTTTGCCTGACTGGCTCTCGTGTTGGTGGCATGTAAAAAGCACCAGCCAAACGTGGTTGATGCCAGTGCCCCCCGACTGGCTCCCGTGCTGGTGGCACATAAAAAGCACCATCCGAATGTAGTTGATGCCAGGTCCGCCTGACTGGCACCCATGCTAGTGGCATGTAAAAAGCATCATCTGAATGTGGTTGATGCTAATGCCCCCTGACTGGTTCCCGTACCTGTTGCATGTAAAAAGCACTATTTGAAAATAATTGGTGCCAGGGCCGCCTAACTGGCTTCTCTGCTGGTGGCATTTAAAAAGCACCCACTACACTCTCGGAGTGGTTGGTGTTAGGAAGGACATCCAGCTGTAGAAACATTGCCAAATAAGATTGGAGCCTGGTGCAGCCGCTGGCTTTCCAGACCTCAGTCAAATCGTCCAACCCATGCCAGCATGGAAAACGGATGTTAAATGATGAAGATGATGATAATGATTTTACTTGGACCAGTCTGTCTAATGCAGGGGTGTGGGGGTGTTGTAACTCTCATCACAACACTTTTCCTTTTACGCAAACTGTCAAATTTATCCTAAACTGCCTGTAACTAGGATGCAGTGATGAAATCTATGTATGTATAACTATGATGTATATGTGTGTGTATAACTAGGATGTACTTTTGTAGTATATTTATGTGTATATGTAGGATATATTGATGTGGTGTTTGTATTTATGTTTACAATGGTGTAGCTAATTATTTTTGAATACAGCAAACATTTTGAAATACTTCTCAAGTAATATCTCAGATTGAAGATGTAACCTCTCAGTGTGGAAGATCCTCTTACACAAAAACCAAAATCCAACCATATCTGTAATAAAGAGAGAGGATCCACAATGTTATCTGCCTATGGAGACACAACATGGTCATGCATACAAACTAGAATATCATAATGGATGGCAGATGATTGGGAGAAAAGGTACCAGTGGGGAATGTTATGCTTCTTACTGTGTAACACTTATTGTTGATTGTATTTTATTTCTTTTAATCATCTTATAGCATCAAGTTCCAGCTATTACTCAACCTCAACATCAGAAGGCAATGAATGTTCTCATTGAAAGAGCACAAGCGCAAAACGTAAGTTTGATTTAGTGAATGTTTACCTTTGATAACTGTGAGTATTTACCTTTGATTAACTGTGAGTGTTTACCTGTGATAACTTTGGGTGTTTACCTTTGATAATCATGAGTGTTTACCTTTGATAGCCGTGAGTGTTTACCTTTGGTAACCATGAGTGTTTACCTTTGGCAACTGAGTGTTTACTTTGATAACTGACAGTGTTTACTTTTGATAACCACAGATGATTACCTCTGATAACCATGAGTGTTTACCTTTGGCAACTGAGTGTTTACTTTGATAACTGACAGTGTTTACTTTTGATAACCACAAATGATTACCTCTGATAACCATGAGTGTTTACCTTTGATAACTTTGGGTGTTTACTTTTGATAACCATGAGTGTTTACCTTTGGTAACTGTGAGTGTTTACCTTTGGTAACTGTGTTTACCTTTGGTAACTGTGTTTACCTTTGGTAACTGTGTTTACCTTTGGTAACTGTGTTTACCTTTGGTAACTGTGTTTACCTTTGGTAACTGTGTTTACCTTTGATAACTGCGAGTGTTTACTTTTGATAACTGCGAGTGTTTACTTTTGATAACCTTGAGTGTTTACTTTTGATAACTGCGAGTGTTTACTTTTGATAACTGCGAGTGTTTCCTTTTGATAACTGCAAGTGTTTACCTCTGGTAACTGCAAGTGTTTACCTCTGGTAACTGTGAGTGTTTACCTCTGGTAACCGTGAGTGTTTACCTCTGGTAACCGTGAGTGTTTACCTCTGGTAACCGTGAGTGTTTACCTCTGGTAACCGTGAGTGTTTACCTCTGGTAACTGTGAGTGTTTATCTTTGGTAACTATGGGTGTTTACCTTTGATAACCATGAGTGTTTGCCTCTGGTAACCACGGTCGTTTGCCTCTGGTAACTGCGACTGTTTGCCTCTGGTAACCGTGGCCGTTTGCCTCTGGTAACCACGAGCGTTTTTTAAATTTTTTTTTATTTATTTATTATTTTTTGCCCCCGGTAACCACGAGCGTTTGCTTCCGGTAACCGCGTCCGTTTGCCTCCAAAAACCGCAGCCGTTTGCCTCTGGAAACTGCGCCCGTTTACCTCTGTAGCCACACCCGTTTGCCTCTGGTAATCGTGAGCATTTGCCTCCGGTAGCCGCGAGCGTTTGCCTCCAGTAACTGCAAGTGTTTGCCTCCGGTAGCTGCGAGTGTTTGCCTCCGGTAACCGCGAGCGTTTCCTTCTGGTAATTTCAAGTGTTTGCTTCTTGTAATTTTGAGTGCTTACCTCTGTTAATACGAGTGTTTACCTCTGATACTCCCAATTGTTTGCCTCTGATAATAAATGTCAAGTGTTACCTCTGATAATGTCGAATGTTTACCTTTGATAATTCCGAGTGTTTGCCTTTGGTAATCCCGAGTGTTTACCTCCAATAATTTTGAGGGCTGTTTTTTTAGGATTTGGTTAAGTTAACCAGGCATAACTATGATGTTTATATGATGTATATATGTATGTGTGTTATTAGGATGTATTTTTATAATATATGTGTGCATCTTGTTTCAGTCATTTGACTGTGGCCATACTGGGGCACCACCTTGAATAATTTTTAGTTGAATGAATTGACCCCAGTACTTATTTTTTTAAAACCTGATATTTATTCTTTTGATCTCTTTTGCTGAATTGCCAAGTTATGGGGACGTAAACACACCAGCATTAGTTGTCAGGTAGTGGAAGGAGATAAACAAGGACACAAAGACACACACACACGTATATGATGGGCTTCTTTCAGTTTCTGTGTACCAAATCCACTCACAAGGTTTTTGGCTAGCCTGAGGCTATAGTAGAAGGCATTTGCCGAAGGTGTTGCGCAGTGGGACTGAACCCAGAACCATGTGGTTGGGAAGCAAGCTACTTACCACACAGCTGTAACTGTACCTATATGTAAGATTTATTGACTTAATGGATGTATTTATGTTTTCCAAGATGTAGCTAATTCTATTTGAAGAGAGGAAACTTTTGAGATATTTCTCACATGGCTGTGTGGTAAGAGGCTTGCTTCCCAACCACATGGTTCTGGGTTCAGTTCCACTGTGTGGCACCTTGAGCGAGTGTCTTCTACTGTAGTCTTGGACCGACCAAAGCCTTGTGAGTGGATTTTGTAGATGGGAACTAAAAGAAACCCATCGTATATATATATATATATATATATGTATGTGTGTGTGTGTGTGTGACAGATTGTCAGCATTTACACTGCCACAAGACCTTGGTATGTGAAAAAAAAGAAAATCCATGAATCTCATTTTATTTTGTTATTCTTGCAGAATCCACTGTACACTGTATCAGGAAATGTACCTGGTTTAAACAATGACACAACCAATTATGAACCATTTCAACTTTTGAATATATCATTAGCAATCCAGTTGGCTCGAATATGGCTAAGTGACCACGATCAAGGTAAAAAAAAAAAAATTATCCTGCTTATTTATATCATGACTTTCTTGTAGATTAATGATGGATTAATGATTTTTGCTATTTTAGATGTTTTTTTTAAAAATGTTATTGGAGTATTTTAATGCAGTGACAGTGGTTTCAAATTTTGGCACAAGGCCAGCAATTTCTGGGGAAGGGGTAAGCCAATTACATTGACTGCCATACACTGAAAGGCAAAGTCGACTCTGAAAGTCACCTTTGAAAGGCAAAGTCAACCCTGATGGCATTTGAACTCAGAACGTAAAGTCAGAAGAAATACCACTAAGCATTTTGCCTGTCTTGCTAAGAATTCTGCCAACTTGCCATCTTATTTCCATGTATTGGTATTATTGATGTCTGGTATCAATACAAGGTGGTAGATTTCTAATTTACTAGTGGTTAGGGATTTAAGAAGTTCACTTTGCAATCATCTTGTTCAGTCCAATTGCACAGCATCTCGAGCAAGTGCTTTCTATAACTCTGGGCTGACCTGTTCCTTGTGTGCAAATTTAGTAGATGGAAATTGAAAGGACTCCATCAAACGTGTTTATTTGTCTCTCCTTGTCTTGATATTGCATGCTAATTCTAAACAAAGATCACCAGTGTATAAGCTGTATTGTTTGTTTGCAATCTCTTATGAAAACTTTGTGCTGCTTATGTCTGAAGAACTAGAGAAAATATTATTTTGCTTGGAAACAATTGAGGTTTTGTTGACAGGAAGAGCATCCCACCATAGAAAAACTGCCTTAATGAATTTCATCTGACCTATGTTAGCATTGAATGAGGAACATTAAAACAATGACAAGTGAGTAGAGCTTAAACAAATGTATCAGTCAGACAGTCTATTTTAATATTATTTCTACTTATTTGAGTGGTAGACTTAATCTATTATACAAATTAACATTACCATGTGGCACTTTGGTGTTTTTATTGGAAGCCTGTAAAATGTTATGTATACTGCTTTTCCTTCTGTGATTAAGCCATGTAAAAAATGCATATTACTATGTTGGTGGTATGTATTTTTTCTACCTCAGAAGGATAAAAAGCAATTGTTGATCTAACGGTGTTCACTAAAATTAAATGACAAGGTACAAAATAAGCAAGAACTTAAATCATATCTGAAATTTGTAGGTCAAATAGACTTAGATCAAAAGCATATCAACTATGACCATCCTGTCTTGCCAATTTTTTTTTAGGTTGTACCAAGGGAGACTTGGTTGCCATTCCCAGTAGATCAAATAACTATTTAACCCTTTAGTGTTCAGACTGGCCAAAAGTAAAAATACTTTTGAGACTTCTTGGTTTTTTTCAATGTTTGAAGAGAAGTGTATATCTTAGTTTTTAATGATATGGTGTCAGCAAGTACCAATTCCAACTTTGAAGGTTTTACTCTTGATGATGTATAAAACATAAATGAAAAGTCATTTGTCTTCAGATGAATCTGATATTGATATTTATGAATCTTCATCGGACAAGGAAGATTTTGATAATGAAAGTCAAATTTAATCTGAAAGATCAGCTAAAATTACATAACTATAAACCAATGGTATATAAGCACCCATTGACAAAATTTCAAATCTGTATGTAAAAAATTAACAAAGTTACAAGCAAATATTGTGGACACCCCTCTTGAACTTCAATAAGTCAAAATAATGTGAACAAATAGCCATTACATTTGACAGATTAATCTGAACACTAAAGGGTTAAAGCAGTCATGGTCAAACGTGTGTTTTTTTCAGGACTTTCTGAATGGCATGTCTAATGATAATATACCTTGAATTTTTTTTAGTAGAGTAGCCTGCCTGATGACGAGTCATGTCTAAAGTGACCTGCTTCTTGGAAAAGGCTTTCTTGTTTACTTGTATGTTGAAATGTTGGTGTTAGTGGTCTTCTTTAATTGAAACTAGAAGATAACCATCTGACTCATTTTACCCTTATATAATCTGATATCCTCTCTTTTATCTCTAATCTTATCAGAGAACTGTCGGAAACAGTGGTTTAATGATTGCAATATCCAATCAGGGTCAACAAACCTACCAGTTCTTGATTTTGATTTTCCAGATTTCTCCAAATTCATTAGAGGTAAATGTTATTTTTGTCTTGTCAATCATTGATTCGAAAGTCCAGATGCAATATACCATAATCAACAGAATGCATTATCACAGCTACAGTTGATGAAACTTTTAATTTCCAATTTTACTCTTCAAAGTCAAATCCTTAAAGAAAAAAAAACTGTAATTTTATCAAGCATTCAACACCACCACCACCACCACCACCACCATCACCACCATCATCATCTTCCTCATAATCATTTAATGTCTATTTTCCATGTTGGTGTAGGTTGGATGGTTTGATTGGAGCCGGCAAGCCAGAGGACTCCAGCAAGCCCCAATATTTGCTTGGCATGATTTCTACAACTCAATATACTTCTTAATGCCAACCACTTTAGAGAGTGTAGTGAGTGCTTTTCATGTGGCACCAGCATCACTGAGGTCACCAAGTAATTCGCAAGACAAGACCTCTCAGCTGAGTGGGTGTAGATTTGAGGAAGGTGGCTTTATACCATATGGTGGGAGGTTAAAGTATGATAAAGAGTCAGTTACAGGTGTCTGTGAAAGTAAGAGATTGTGGTTGTGATGTGTCAAGGTGTACCCTCAAATTACATGAAGGTGAATATAAGTGAAGTGATATGGAAAATTGGACAGGGTGAGTGGGTAAGTAAGTAAGCACCCCTACAATTAAACAGTTAAGAAGTACATATACCAGTGAATGGGATGTAAAATTAGTGCCTGTTGTTCATAGCATTTTTTTCTAAGTTGCACTTAACTGCTTCCTCCTTCTATAGGACAAACAAAAGTAGACAATCTTGATTAGATGGCAATAGCCAATCAAACTAGTTGCGCTGTTGCCTGGATATTTATTGATTTTAGTTCTTCTGATTAGCATCCTGTTTTGCATAAAACATATATCTCAGCCCTATCACTAATCCCTTACCTCTTGCCTGTTCCCTGCCATCCTCCCCCAGCCTCCCTTCTTACCATTCTTCTTTCATCCCTCTGCCCAGTTATCATTACCCTCTCTCTTTTGTTCTCATCCCTGGCTCTGGATATCTCTTTCTTTTGCACTCCACCTCCACACACTTCACATCATCTGTACTGCCACTTTTACCTCTTTGATCCACTCCTACTACTTCCATTTTGCCCACTCCAAACTGATATCTATGACTGACCATTCCTTCACTAGTGATCACCATTCATTTCATACACCTCTGTTCTCAACTTTATCCACCTGCCACTCTGTTTGCACTCTCATAAACTTACCTACCCACAGTCCCTCTCCAATCCTACTTACCATTTTTTTTATATTCACCTTATTGTATTTTGTGGATACACCATGACATCTCATCACTGTCATCTTTTCTCTTTTCTCTCTTTCCATCTGAAGCAGATATTTATCTCCTCTATAGCAAGACACATGTTCTTGTCTCCCTATCAGATTTTTACCTCTTCATCACCTGACACAAAGCCATCTCCCTCAGTATTTCATCTACCTCAGTTGAGGGGTCTTTCTTGTGAGTTACTTGGCAATTTTTCTGATGTTGTTACCACATAAAAAGCACCCAGTACATTCTGTAAAGTGGTTGGCATTAGGAAGGGAATCTAGCTGTAGGAACCAGGCCAAAATGGATGGTAGAGCTGACTTGCCAGCTCCTGTCAAACTGTCCAACCTATGCCAATATGGAAAAAAAAAGATGTTAAATGACAATGATGATGACAATGTATAGCGATAATACTGACTTAACTTGGAGCTCAAATTTCACTATTAATGACTTATTCAACTGGTTGAATAAGCTGTTAAAGGCTTGAGGTTGCAATCAAATCAATAGTTAACTATTACTGTACTGAACTGATAGAATCCCACTATTAGTAAATATTTTATTATCTGCAAGTTTCTGTTATTGTTCCTTGTATTTCCTTCTTTAATCTACACACCTTATGACACTGAATACTTTTGAAACTAAGCTAAGCAACACATGTGAGCACTAATCTTTACAAGCAGTAACTCCTAGTAAGAACTGACTGGATGTGATAACTTTTCCAACTCCTGCCAGCTTGGAAAGCAGATGTCCACTCACACACACATGCTTGGACACATGCACACACACACACGTTTTCTACTATAGTTTTGAGTTGACCAATGCCTTGTGAGTGAATCTGCTATACAGAAAATGTATGGAAGCTCATTGCACATGTATGCATGCATGTGTGTGTGTGTGTGTGTGTGTGTGTGTGTGTGTGTGTGTGTTCAGTTATTGATATCTTACAGCATTGCTTGTCATTGACTGAGCCAAAAAACATTAATATTGTATTTGCATTTGTTGTAGACATTATGATCTGCTGCTTTGTTTTATTCAAAAATCTATGGAATAAGAAAAATCCTTTATTTGAAAAATAGATAAAGGCTTGGCAACAAGAACACCTGACCATAAAATACTGCCTGAAATAAGTCTTTTGTCCAATTCATGTTCTCCTAGAAAATGGACATTAAAAAAATATGAACATTCATGTTTCATACAGTTCTATATTTAAGAGATGAGGAATTATGTACATTATTTATATTTGACATACATTTGTCCTCATCTTGTTTGTTGTTAACACGTTTCGGCTAATATACCCTCCAGCCTTCATCAGGTGACTTGGGGAAATTTCGAACATGGGGTCTCATTCCTAAGGTATTTTTCAATGTTATTATTATTACGGCATATGGTGTAGCGGTTAAGAGCGCGGGCTAGTAACCCCAAGTTTCTGAGTTCGATTCCAGGCAGTGACTTGAATAATAATAATAATAATAACAACAACAACATCGAAAAATACCTTAGGAATGAGAACCCAGGTTTGAAATTTCCCCAAGTCACCTGATGAAGGCTGGAGGGTATATCAGCCGAAACGTGTTAACAACAAATAAGATCAGGACAAATATCTGTCAAATGTAAATAATATTCATGTTTAAACAGGCCAGATCTGACATCTCACACTTACTCTCCAATGTTATTCTAAAAAGAAACAATCACATCATCAAAACCCCAAAGCTATGAGATAATGCATATTTAATTCAAAACTGTTAATAAATAAGTATTACATTTGACAAAGTAATCTGAATGCTAAAAGGTTAAAGCTTATGAGTGGCCCATCTTTTGCATATGGGACTTTGGTGATGGTTTGAGGTGGTAAAATGTATGTCTTATAATGCCATCAAATACAGTACTTATACAGAGCTCTCTTTTCTCATCTCTCAGTTATGGTTAAGTCTAACAATGCTGCTCTCACATTTTAGTGTTGGGAACATGTCTGAAAAATTCTTTGAAAGATACTTTTTATGAATAAATGTTCTACCTGGAAAGATTTTCATTGTTGCAGACATGTATGGTTGAGAAGTTTGTTTTGCAACATTGTAGTTTGGGGTTCAGCATCTTGGACATGTCATCTTTTATAGCTCTGAACTGACCAATTCCTTGTGAGATTAGGAAAGTTATTCTTAAGATTAGGAAAGTTGATGACATAATTCAGAGTTCAGTAAGAATGTTATGATCAAGCATCTCATATTAAGAATATTGACTTGGGTATGGCAGGTTGAAATACATTCATATTCTAATCATTGGCTGCCTTTCTCTGCAGGAATTAAGACCTGTCACATACCTGGTCGATTACAAATTATAAAACATGAATCAGTGAGTTTCTACTTGGATGGTGCTCACACTGAGGAGAGCATGAAAGTAAGAAGAAACTTCATTTTATTGTAACATTAACCCTTTTATTACCATATTTTTGTTAAAATACATTGCCTTTCTTTTAACTAATTTTGAAAATATTGAATTTAGTAAGATAATTTTGTCGTTATTGAGTTTGGAACATAACTTCATGTGAAATTTTGATGGGAGGTTTTTAATTTAGTTCATTTAAAAACAGTAAGTTTCTATCATAGAACTAAGGATGTTCTAAGTGGGGTTGGTACCAAAAGGGTTAAACCACCATCATCATAATTATTTTCATGTTGATTTTACTATGTATGTATGGATGAGAGAGGTTTTCTCTCACACAGTATTTTGTCATTTGTTGCAATCCATCATCATCTTTGTGAGGTTCAACTGTTTCAGTCAGTCTCCATCACTACTTCCCTGGTTGTTGTCTTTTAACAGATGTTAAAGGATAATGACGATGAATATGATGAGCTGAAGGGAAAAAAAGGATTCAGATTGTTATGTCTCAAGCTACTGCTATCTAGCACCTTCGGATGATCTCTACTCAACCGCTGCACGACTGCTACTCAACAGTCACTCAACTCTCTACCACGGTCAGACTACCTCTATTTATATGTCTTGGACGATCCTACTTCTTCGCTTGGGGGCGTCGACACAACACAGATTAACCAGCTGTCTAAGGGAAGACCATTATTTCAGATGTGTGATATGTGTGAAGGACGATAGGAAAGACTTCATTGTTTATACACATCCAGTGGAGTATCCTCACATCATTTTATTCATACCTTTGCACATCTCTACTTTCAGTGGCCATAATTTGCTTCCATGAAGTATCCTATTTTGTGTGTATGTAACATACAATCTGGCTTTTGTTTTTTTAAGAGAGAGTAGCCCTTTTTTCTCAGCAGAAGTAATATTTCCTTGAACTTTTTCCACCCTGTTCTAATTTTACTATTCTACCTATTATGCTTTTGCAGCAGCTGCCTCTACCGTTAATTATGACACCTAATTAACAGAAGTTGTATACTACTTCTAGAGAACTTTCGGAGTGTTGATAAAATTCATGTGATGGCTATTCTAACTACTAACTATGCCTATGCATCTTTTATATACAAAGTCTATTTTTGTCAGACACTGTATCTTTTGTGTACCATACTTTACAGGGGTACACAGCATAAAATTATTTCAAGCTACTTCTTTTCTGTATATTGTGCATGGCTACTTCCTCGAAGTCAGTTTTATATATTTATTTGATATGTAAAACTTTTTGTCCTCAATAGGTTTACTTTTGGGCCTGCTTCTATATCTGGAAATTTTCTTGCAAGTCATTGAAAAATTTGGTTATGAGAACCAGATCATTAGCATACAGGAGTTCTCTGTTAATGCCTGAGTAGCTATAATAAACAAGAAGTGGCTGAGAACAGCCTTGATGGACGCTTACATCCATATTAAATTCTTCACTGAATGTAGTATTAATTCTCATCTTGTTGACATTAAATTGATATGTCAGGTTCTGAAAGTAGCAAAAAGCATTACAGTGCAGCTAATCAGAATATAGCTTTTATAACATACTGTCGGCTCACATGACCTTATCTGAAGGCTGCGATTGGTTGGGTTGCATCTTGGCGCGCAATAGAACAAGAGACAAACTGCGCCAATACCAACCAATCAGAGTGGTGGACACAACAGGGTCCAAAAGTGCGGCCGAAGGCTAGCTGTTACCCACTACGTCCGTATTCATGTATATATAACACACACAGAAAGAGAGAGAGAGAGAGAGAAGTACGCTACAATAGTCTAGTTGCTTTCCCAGCTGTTATATCCATAAAAAGCCCTTTCAGTTGTATAGTTATCAACTTCAATATCAGGTGTCTCTATTGTGTCTGGTTGGAGACTCCCTTCCATGTGTTTTACTTATACAATAATCTCTCATAGTAGCATTTCCTTACCTCCTCCTTCTCAGCATCAATGATAGTGAGTGTGATGTTAATACTCTGTAACACACTTTTCAACAATAACATCTCAATTTACACTGACACATTGCCTCACAATCCAGAAAGAACTCATGCTTGTTTCTCACAACATAGAATATTGGTTAATCTCTTACTTTCAACATCTCTTCTTACTAGGTATACCTGATGTTTAGTTTATCTTCAATCTACCTAATATTGTTTCTTGTGTTCTCCTTCCTTCCATCCTTTTCCAGTCTGCCTCTTGGTTTTTCTGTTTCTCTACAGTACATCTCCACCACTATATCATTCTCTATTTTATTAGAACCTTGTTTTGTCTATAGATTTTGAGGTAATCTGCTGGAAACTTCGTGGCAACAGTCCTTTTCTCGTCTGTCAGTTCTAACAGTAATGCATAAGCAGAAATCACTGTTGCTGTCCTATTTCCTATGATATAAGCCTAAGCTCAGTTATTCTGATGCATATTCTGACCACCTGAAAAACAGAAAAAATTAATGTGAAAGATTAAATATAATTGTTCCTACACCTAATTTTTATCTCATTGTTTCTGAAATACCTAGCATATTTGACCAAATATGTTGAACATGTGTCTGAACTGTTACCTAGTATGGCATTTCTATTTTTATTTATAGGTATAGAATAGGACATCATGCAGTTTAGAAGTCACTGTATTCCTATGACAACAATGACAGGGTTTTCTGCATCAAAATAGGTTTAGAATTATACCAGAATGACTAATGGAAATGAATCTAATCTGAAAAGCAATTTAGGCATTGATGTAACTTATTTTATTTTAAAATTACTGTTGGATTGTTTTAAAATCCTCATCATTCCTTTCCATTTTAATACTCTATTCCATTCCACCTTCAAACTACATTTGTCAAAATTAACACAATTCCAATGTATGAATTTCTGTTTTAGGAGAAAATTTAGTCTCTAAAACAGTAATTAGAACTTTATATGACATGTATCCCTCTCTCTATTTTGATAGGCCTGTACTGACTGGTTTCTGAAACAATGTAATCTAGAGATGAAATCCAAGTACGTAGTATGAAGTAATGTGCTGTTTCATCAAATTATTTTATATATCCTTTTTTTCATTATGTATTATACTGTTTTATTCCTACCCTTTCTTGCCAAATAACTTTTTGTGCATTTTTCTTTCCTGATCCTAACACTGCTAGCTGAAAGTAACTGTAAGAGGTGTGTCGTGTGTGTGTGTATGTGTATAGGGGTGGGGAGAGAGAGAGAAAGGCAATTATAAGTCCAACAGCTGTTTCTGGGGGTTTGGAGATCCATAATAATGTTGGTAGGTAAATGTAGTCCATCAGTTGTTGAACTTATAACACCTTTCTTCCACTGCTTTAATTTTCTCTGTTGTTTGTACTCTGTGTAAGTTGAATCTGTTAATATAAATATCTAATATGTTCATGCTTAAAAAATTCATCATCTGAAAGTTTCCACCTTTTGCTTTCTCTTATTTTGCATGGATACATATATACATATTTTGTATTTCATACCCGATCAGCTCTTGTGCGGGTGGCACATAAAATACACCATTTTGAGCATGGCTGTTGCCAGTACCGCCTGACTGGCCTTCGTGCGGGTGACACGTAAAAGCATCCACTACACTCTCTGAGTGGTTGGCGTTAGGAAGGGTATCCAGCTGTAGAAACTCTGCCAAATCAGATTGGAGTCTGGTGTAGCCATCTGGTTTCACCAGTCCTCAGTCAAATCGTCAAACCCATGCTAGCATGGAAAGCGGACGTTAAGCGATGATGATGATGATGTTTATCTGTGTAACTGCCTCTATACACACTCAACTTGACCCCTCTTGTAGCCTTTCTTTACCTTGTGGAATGGTCCCCTGTAAAGATGTCAGAGTCTAGATAAACTGTTTTGCTATATGTACCACTACCCACTGTATCATCATCATCATCATCTTCTCTTTTGTCTTCTATATGTTTTCCTCTCCCTCCTTCCCTTTTCCCCTTCTTTCATTATATGTATCCACCCTTTTAATCACTCCATCCCCACACAATATCTTCTCCACATTCTTGTCCCACATACACACTTTTAATTTTTTATTCTTATTTCCTCCGAATATTTTCCTATCAACAAGGTCTGATAGACACACAATGTAATAGCATGCCTTTGATGCAAGTCTGAGGAAGTGCCTCTCCAATGTCTAAAACCACAAATATTACATGATTTTTTTTTTTTTTGAATATTCATGTAAACTGGTGTTGCAAATGGAGATGGTAAGGAAACAGTTGTAACTTATAATTAAAGATGTGCTAAAGAATTCTTCTTTTCATTGGAATATACATGCATATACATATATATATAGGAGACATTGAAAATGGAGACAAGCGTTCTAGATGTTATTAAATTGTTTTGATGATATGAAGATATAAATAATTTAATAACATCTTGAGCATTAAGGGAGCATATGATCGAATGATGCTTCAATCAAACCTATGCGCAGTCACCCAGTGGGCAGAAAAATGCAATTTGCAGTTAAACAAGGAAAAATTTGAGCTCATCCACTTTGGAAAAGAGGGCATACTCAAACAACCATATACTCTACTGTCGGGAGACCTACTTGAACTGTCGGATAATATCAGAGACTTGGGTGTAACTGTCGACAGCAACCCTAGCTGGAATGTGCACATCAAGAAAAAAGTTGCTGTTGCCTGCAGAATGTACTCATGGATCCTCAGAACTTTTCAATCTAGGGATCATGAAATCATCATCCTCCTCTTCTCCACATTTGCTAGGCCCCACCTTGAATACTGCTGCCCATTGTGGTCCCCCTACACAAAACAAGACATAATGAGGATCAAAGCACCACAAAAATCAATCACAAAAAAAATAAATAGCATGATGGGACTTGATTATTAGGCTCGTCTTAAACAGCTAAAGCTCTATTGTCTGCAACGTCACCGTGAGCGATACATTATTTGCATTATGTGGAAAATATTCCACCAATATTATCCAAATGATATCGGTATTATATTTACAATTCACCCAAGACTAGGCCCTTGTGCAATGCGTCCCCTACAAAGGTTGAGATCGCATCACATAAGAACATTGCGACACAATTTCTTCACGGCAAATGGTCCTGCACTTTTCAATGTTATCCCAAAAGAAATTAAAGTAGAAAAAGACCCCACGACTTTCAAACAGTACCTGGACAAATTCTTCCAGGATATACTGGATAAACCACCTACACCTGGATACATCTCAACCAACAACAACTCTCTGCTTGAATGGTCCTTAGTGTCCCGAAATAATTAACTAACACACTTTTCTAGGTGGTGCAATTGAGTTAGTCATGGCCTGGGCTGATAATGGCAGAAACCAATCTAAGTTATCTAAGTTATGAGCAGATCTAGACACTTTCTTGGCCCTCTTGCCCATAACAGAATGAAATGTCAAAGAAGAGGGGACTTGGTGCCACTCATTTCAGCTGAGTAGGTTGGAGCATTGTGAAATGAAGTACCATGTTCAATGAAAAAATGTGCAGCCCAGTCCAAGAATGAAATCCATATTATTATTACAATCTTGAATGCAACGTACACACCACAAGACTATACAGCTTCATGAAACTTAGATATTTGTTGATCTAATGTTACTCTTTGCATCTTTGGTGTTTGATCTCTGCCTGTTATTTTCCATCATGTCTATTCCCTAAATGATGACATGCTGCCACTTTGGGCAGTCCTTGGCAACTGTCTCCCAGGTATTTGGGTCAATGGAACAGCAGAAGAGAGTGGTCTTGAACTGGTCCTGAAAATGGAATTTGGAGGTTTTGCATGGTCTGTTGCCTGAGGCCAACTTCGCCTGCAATAAAGCTCTTCTATACCACCTTTGACCTGGGCAGTCACTTCAGGCACTGGCACAAGCTCAATCACTGGTTTCAGATCTAATACTCAGATATGGATTAATGCTGCCATCAATAAAATATGCTTGAACTTTAGCTATTCGATAAATTCATATTTCACATCATTTGAATACTGTTCTTTGTTCCTTTTTTTTACTCCCTCTCTTTCTTTTTACTTTGTATCAAAGTATTTACTTAATCCAGAGATCATAACTTAGTGGTGTTTTTCCTCAACAGATCAAGTACAAAGATGATCCGTGTTTTGATGTTCACTGTGACTGGAGGAAGGAAAGTGAAAAATCTCCTCTCTATTTTAAAGGTAAATTGTTACTCTTGTTTAGCCCTAACTCAGCTTTATTTTTGAGCGGACACAGGATCAGAAGTGTGACAGTTGTGAACATTGTCTCTGATTCAGCCACAATGACAACATCTCTTTTAAATTTTTAAGTTGTTAGGTGTAGTCTGATGGATATTTGGCTGTTATTTCTAGTGTTAAAAGCACAAGTGTAAGGATTCACTCCATTCGTAATAGAAAATAATAGATTATATAATGTAAAAGGGATTAACGATCCAGGCATATATCAATAAAGCACTCAATGTTTCATTATTTCATTTAAGAATGCTTATGGCAGATTATCTTTGAAATGGAGAAAGTATTTATGGATACATCTTTAAAGGACATATCTTTACCACTTAGGATTGCCTTAATAATGTTGAGGCGCAGGAGTGGCTGTGTGGTAAGTAGCTTGCTTACCAACCACATGGTTCCGGGTTCAGTCCCACTGCGTGGCACCTTGGGCAAGTGTCTTCTACTATAGCCTTGGGCTGACCAAAGCCTTGTGAGTGGATTTGGTAGACAGAAACTGAAAGAAGCCTGTCGTATATATATATATATATATATATATATATATATGTATGTGTGTGTGTATATGTTTGTGTGTCTGTGTTTGTCCCCCCAACATCGCTTGACAACCGATGCTGGTGTGTTTACATCCCCGTAACTTAGCAGTTCGTCAAAAGAGACCGATAGAATAAGTACTAGGCTTCCAAAGAATGAGTCCTGGGGTTGATTTGCTCAACTAAAGGCTGTGCTCCAGCATGGCCGCAGTCAAATGACTGAAACAAGTAAAAGAGTAAAAGCATAACATATATTTTTGGATATATTAATTTGACTGATATATTCTGCATCTGAATATGTTGACACAACAGAAACAATCATTAGTATTGTATGGTGGAATCACCTATTAAAGACGTGATCTGAGTCTTCAGACCCACACTTAACCACTGTCAGAAAATACAGCAAATTTGGAGTCATCAGAGAAACATGACAGTGTCCCAAGATGCTAGTGGCCTGTTCACCATCTCACTGGCCCAATCTTTTCTCCACTTGATATTAGCTGGTTGAACAAGTGGCTTCCTTCTTACTGCTCTACCATAGTAGCCAAGTTTGTGAAGATACCTGGCAGCTGTTATGGGACTGACATCAACTTGTTCTGCTATGTCAGAGGCCTTGCAATGAGGATTACCTTCCACACGTCTCTTAAAGTGATGGATCCTGTCAGAAGGCCCTGGTTGACCTAAGTGCGGTGATGTGAACTTCTTCCCCTCTCTGGTGAATTGCACATTAACTCTATTAACTGTAGAAAGTGGGATCCCATTCACTCTATTAACTGTAGAAAGTGGGATTCCCTTCCAAACATGCATGTTCCCCTCAATCCAAAGCATAGAAATCTTCAAGAAACAGGTGTTAGAATGAATTAAAGTTTTCAAACATATAACATTTATTAAAAGCAAAAGATTGCTGAAGTCATGGAAAAAAATATTAGCAAAGGCCAAACCACACACAATAGAACCAACAGTGAAAAAAGGCAAATGATCCAACTGTGGTATAAATGTTGGAGATCTGTTGTAAACAAAGACAGCTCTTCAAAATGGGAAAAATATCTTAATCTGTGCATTTGAAAATCTAATTTATAGAATATGTTCAGAATGTGGAGAAAACTACATAGGGCAAACTAAGATGTTCTTGATGCAGAGCATGACTTTGCATAGATTACAATTTCAAACGTCATAGTTTGTGAACATATAGGCATATGTGAAGGTAAGAAACAACCACATTTTGTGATGTTCCTCTTGTATTAGTTTATTAAGAACAAATAAAAGACTTTAAAAATTTTAATGGTAAAAGAATTAATATTTTGTTACGAATGATATTGTCATATTTTTCTATTTTTGTTATAATCAGGAATGTTCATTTGATGTTGTAATTTTCCTGCCGAATCTTCAACATAATCCTAAAGTTATTGAAGGTAAGTGTTTAATACCATTTAAAATTCCTTCAGTACTTGCTATTTTTACTCTCTCCTCCCCTTCCCTTCCCATCTCCCCTCCCCTCTCATCTCCCCTCCACCCTGCCATCTCCCCTCCACCCTGCCATCTCCCCTCCACCCTGCCATCTCCCCTCCACCCTGCCATCTCCCCTCCACCCTGCCATCTCCCCTCCACCCTGCCATCTCCCCTCCACCCTGCCATCTCCCCTCCACCATGCCATCTCCCCTCCACCCTGCCATCTCCCCTCCACCCTGCCATCTCCCCTCCACCCTGCCATCTCCCCTCCACCCTGCCATCTCCCCTCCACCCTGCCATCTCCCCTCCACCCTGCCATCTCCCCTCCACCCTGCCATCTCCCCTCCACCCTGCCATCTCCCCTCCACCCTGCCATCTCCCCTCCACCCTGCCATCTCCCTCCAATCACCCAGGGATAGTGACTTCGCATAGATAATTATGTTAAAAAGTAATATTGCTGGGCTTAGTATTTATTGCAGTGTAAGTTTTGATATGTGTTGTTTGTTTGTGGTGGTTGTTGTGATATGTGAAGTAATTATGTCATTGTACAGATGAAAAAAGACTAAGTTGTCAACTTCCTATTGATAGATGTTTTCATTTGCTCTGCTCATGGAATCTGTGCATCTCTCGCTTGCTATTTTTGGCTCTTTCTTTTATTCTCTCTTTCTCTGTTTCTCAAGTATGTCATAAGCACTTTTCAGTCTTGTGAATTCCTGGAACTGCATCTACTTTGGGTAGTTACTTGTACAACAAGACTCCCCCTCTTTACTTCATTGATGATTTCTAAAGAAATGGCAGGGGGTGGTGGTGGAGAAGGCATGACCCCAATGACTTTGCTGGAGTTACCAGAAGGAAATCAAAGACAACTTCTAACTACCTTTGGGACTCCAGCTCCCAAAGTCAATAAAATGAAATTGGCCCTAATGCGACTCCCTTTCTTTTAATCTTGGGAAGAATAAAGACAAATTTGACCTTTGTGATATTTGAATATAGAATGTAATTAGAATGTCTACTAAAACTTTTATTTTATTCTTAATATCTTGACTAGATCTCAAAGAATTAGCCACCCTGGAGAATATGGAACATTGCAGAGATATGCAGACTGTGTGGTATAACCTTCATCAGGAAATTTCTAAATGTCAGTATAAGTCAATTCGAAGAAATACAATGCAGGCTGTTAGTATTCTATGTCCTTCTGTCAATGATGCCTTATATTGGTGTTCTTCAGATGTTAAAAACCTTGTGAAGCCCTCATACAAGTTGATTGGTGTTCCTGCATTACTCAGAGGAGCTGCTCATAATCAGCTTCTTGCAACTGGTAGTCTTCTCTTGGTGGGAAAGCTGTTATCATTTTTAAATACAGATGAGCTTTAAAAGTTATGATTTTTCAAAAATGTATCTTCTGTAAATATAAAAATAAAAATAAGAATAATAACAGAGAATTTGCACATAATATAAGTAACCCTTATAAGGGAAATAACGAAATAGATACTTTATGGCTAATAATCCCTTTCACTATGCAAATCAAAAATAACATAGTAAAAACAGTTTTTAGTTTAATTAATAAACATTTGCAAAACGAAAAAACAAATATTGGGAGATAATTAATAACAAAGCAATAAGAATAGGATATAGTCTAACACACAATCTAGCTACCATCATCTCAATTAACAATAGAAAACTAGACAACTAGACAAGTAGAAAAAATAATAGAATTAATACAAACATAGATAATAATAATAATAATAATAATAGAAATGGCGTGGTTGGTGTTGATAATAATAATAATAATAATAATAATGCTAATAACAGTAACAATGTAAATAATAATAATAATACTAATAACAGTAACAATGTAAATAATAATAATAATAATAATAATAACAGTAACAATGTAAATAATAATAGTAATAACACTAACATTAATAATCATAATAGTATAAGCAATAATAACATTATTAGGATCAACAATAACCAAAGAAATGATAATATAATAACTTTTATTCCCAGTAACATAAACCTTGTACAGCAATGCAGAACATGTAACTGTAGAATAAGTAATAATTGTGTATTTAATAATAGCTGCATTAGAAAGGAGGTAGTATATCAATGTATAGTAAGTACACAATATGATAGTAAGGTATATGTGGGTGCAACAAAAAACAATATGAAAGAGACTTAATTATCACATTTATACATTTAGAAACAGAAATAGGAGAAATTCTACAGGGTTAAGTAGCTACATATGAGAACTTAAGGATGGGGAAATTAATTATAATTTACACTGGAAAATATTAATATCAGCACCTGCATACAATAATAAAAATAGAAAATGTTTATTATGTATTAATGAATTTTTTTTTGTAATTGGGGCTAAAATTCCACATATTAACAACTTTAAGGAACGTATCCTGTCTTCATAAAATTGGGTATATCTTTTTCAAATACAACTAGAACCTAGTATTAAAATACCCCTACTGACATAATAATAGTAATAATTATGTAGAGTTAACCATTGTTATTATATTATATTGTATTATGTAATATGATAATTATGCAGATATATATATAAATGAAGGTATATATTAAGTCAGATATAATTATATACATGAATATGTGATTATTTATTACTATAGATACTACTTTGGTATTTATATATGGATATGTGTGTATATTTGTGTATTTATGCAAACACTTGTATGTATATGTATATACATATATATATTTGTGCAAGCAATTATATATGTATATATTTATGTATGCACACACATGTATGTAGGTTAAGATAAACATGTATATGTTTTTGTTTTCTGCTGAGGCTTATGTGTGTGGGGATATATATATGTGTATGTGGGTATGTATGTATGTATGTGTGTGTATGTATGTATATGTGTATATATGGTTGTGTATACATATATGTGTATGCATATATATATATATATATATATATATATATATATATATATATATATATATATATATATATGTGTGTGTGTGTGTGTGTGTGTGTGTGTGTGTGTGTGTGTGTGAATATAGACTGATATGCAACCCCATTATAGAACCGATGATTTAATTAATTAATTATTTGGCTGATTAATAAGTTGTTTGACCTAATTAAATCTAGAGTTACCCCCCTTTGTTTTATTTATAAATAAACTCCCTAACTCCACTGCATCCCTTAAATATAACATCAAAAATAATTAGATAAATAAATAGACGGATAGATATTTTTAACTACTAAATAACTAAGGGGTTTATTAATTAAGTGACTTAATATTACATGGAATCTTGCATTTTAGGCATTTTGTCAGATGGAGTTTTGCATTTGAAGCAATTTGTCAGCTATAATAGATGTTGAACAAAATTTGAGGAAATTTGTCAGCTATAATAGATTTTGAACATATTTTTAGCGATAATGACTACAATTTGGTAATATGTAGGTATAGTTATATATAGAAGAAGATATGAGGATTCGGAGAAGAATTTTGGGCGTAATTTTAGTGATTAATGACAACATGATGAAACAATATATACAGTCACTTTTGATGTTTTGTCCCCTGTTTGAGTTTGGTCCAATTGGCTCCCGGCATGTATTTTTAACCATATAGTACCCATATGAGTTTGTAAATATATTAACGATCCCCCTAGTTAGACTTATACATGTAATATTTTATAAGGGTTTTATAATAAATTTGTAACAACTTATCTCTCATATGCATTATATTAAAATAATATCCTCGTAATGTTATATAATATATTTTTTTAATAAATTTGTAAAACTTATCTCTCATATATATTATATTAAAAATAATATCCCCTTAGAAATATCACTTCAACCTTAAATTCATATTGGACCCAAGAAGCATCAGATGTGGTGTGCAAGAGAGACAACTGCGCTGGTATGGTCATGTGGTACGAATGGATGAGGATAGCTGTGTGAAAAAGTGCCACACCCTAGCGGTTGAGGGAAACTGTGGAAGAGGTAGACCCAGGAAGACCTAGGATGAGGTGGTGAAGCATGACCTTCACACATTAGGCCTCACTAACGCAATGACTAGTGACCAAGACCTTTGGAAATATGCTGTGCTTGAGAAGACCCGTCAAGCTAAGTGAGACCATAACTTGTGGCCTGTGCCAGTGGTGAAACGAGCCCACTTAGGCGTACCTTTCTTTCATTGGACACTAAACTCAGCTTGCGAAGACATGTTGAGACAAGTGAAATCGAAATCAAATTCGATGACAGCACCGCATGACTGGCATCCATGCTAGTGGAGTGCTAAGAGCACCGTCCAAGCATGATTGTCGCCAGGGCCATTGACTGGCCTCATGCCGGTGGCACATAAAAAGCACCATTTGAGCATGATCATTACCAGCGTTGCATTACTGGCACTTGTGCTGGTGGTACGTGGATGTTAAACATACACATATGTATGTACATTTAAGTGTAGGTATATGTATTTATGTATATTTTTGTATATGTATGTATATGTAAAAGTATGGATATATGTATGTATTTATATTTATGACTTATCCTTAATTAAACTTACTTTGCAACACCTGTGCATATTTATCAGCTTTGTTTTTGTTGATAATTCTTATCAACAGCTTTTCCTGTGATTGTGATTTGAGAAGACATACAGCAGTATGCTAAAGATCAGACATACTCTCTTGTGGGCAAGAAATGTAAACAAAGTGAACAACGTAAACACTGTAATTTAATAGCTTTTAATGAGATACCTGTTAAACAGAAATTTATTTAATGAAAATTTAATAACATCTAATCATAAGTAAGTTGAATTATACTAAATACAACTAAATTGAAAACCTTTTTCCCTTGGCCGTATTGGCAATTCTGAAAACTTTTGGGTGTGAATTTTACATGAGTAGAAGCATTTTTTAACAATTTTTATCTTGAAAATCACCTTCGTAAATTGTACAAGTGCGCAATTACATGGGTTTTAATGTTTTATATATATATATATATAAAACATATTTTACATTAATTTGATATCATTGTATTGGCACATGCTTTACAGTTTCACTTCTGGAAGTTCACTTGGTACACTGAAATTAAAACAGCTAAGCAAGCTGGTTTATTTTTATTTTATTTTTCAGCTTATTGCTGCCCCTTACATATGTGATGATATAATTTAGTCAAATTTTATTCAGTCCCGCTGTTTTCATCACCTCTCTAACTTGAATTCTCTTTCCTTCTCTCCCATTTATTAATCTGTCAATCTTTCTTACATGTACAACTTTTAATTTCTATTGTAAGTTTTAAATTTCACCACATCCAATCTCTCTCAGTCTATATGCTTCTGCAGGTACTTTTAATTTTGGTTGGAAATTTCCAATTCACCTCTCTCCTAGAAATCTTTGTGGAGGACAGTCTATTTGTGCCGTCTGAACTGAATCTTGTTTCATATCCCTCCTGCCCTTCACTACCACCTTAAAGGAGGTTTGGGTGCATGCGCACATGTTGATGTTCATGTATGTTTGTTTACCCTGCTCATGTATGAGTCTGTTCATTGGAGAACTATGAGTATATATTGGGTCATCCCATAAATAATGTGGTTTTTTCAATTGCATGAACTAAAAGTTGCATGAGGATGGGATAAACTACCTGCATCAACTTGCTATAAAAGCAGGTAGTAATTTTAACTTGTACTTATTCTTAGTGCAAATTTTTAAAGAGTGCAGTTCGATTTTAAGTTATTTTTTGAAAGTTATAATGGAAGTGACAAAGGAGCATATTCGGCATATTTTGCTTTATGAGTTCAATAAAAGCAGCAATGCAATGGAAATTGCGAGGAATATTAATGAAGTATATGGGGATCAGATAATAAGCATAAGCCAGTGTCAATGGTGGTTCCAGAAATTCTGAGCTGGAAACTCTAGCCTAGAAGATGATCCTCATCCTCGAAGATCTGTAGAGCTTGGCGAGGACGTCCTGCAAACCCTGGTGGAACAAAACCCCATAACTGTTGAGGAACTAGCAGAGAAGCTTGAATTTGATCACTCAATCATTTATCGACATCTGCGTACCTTTGGAAAAGTTGGTAAATTGGTTCCTCACAAACACTCTGATTCTAATCATGTGCAGAGGATGGATGTGTGCTCTTCTTCGCTCTCACAGCTCACAAATGAACCTTTTTTGGACCGAATAGTGACTGGTGACAAGAAATGTGTTCTCTATAAAAATGTCAAACGCCAAATATGGTAGAGAAGGAAGAAACACTAGCACCCCAGACTAAAGGTCTTCACCCATATAAGGTGTTGTTATCTATTTGGTGGGATATGAAAGGTTTAGTTCACTTTGAACTTTTAAGCCCAAACCAAACAATAACAAAGGAGATCTACTGTGAAAAGCTTGAGTGGGTTAAGTCAGTGCTAAAAGAAAAATGATAATCTTTGGTTTCAAGATGAAAGGTGTTCTTTCTTTCATCAGGATAATGCTCAGCCACATACAGCGAGGATGACATTCCAAAAGCTGGAGCAGTTTCAATAGGAAATGATGCCCCACCCACCATATTCACCAGACATTGCCCCATTTGATTATCGTTTATTCTGCAGTCCTCAAATTCATTTGGACGGAAAAAATATGAATTCTGTAGACGAGGTCAGAACAGTACTGAAGGAGTATTTTTCGTCATGGACAAGTGAATTTTGGAAGAGGGATCTTGCAAGTCTACATGATAGATTGCTTTATTTATGGGATGATATACTTATCATGTGTATATATATTTGTGTGTCTATGTTTGTCCCCCCAGCATCACTTGACAACCGATGCTGGTGTGTTTACGTCCCTGTAACTTAGTGGTTCGGCAAAAGAGATCTATAGAATAAGTACTAGGCTTACAAAGAATAAGTCCTGGAGTCGATTTGCTCAACTAAAGGTGGTGCTCCAGCATGGCCACAGTCAAATGACAAACAAATAAAAGAGTATAGATTATTTTCAAACTTAGAAATTTTGTTTGTACCTAGAATAACAAAGGCTTAATAGCAGCATATCTGTTACACATAAATATATTTTTAAAAAATGTTTATAAACCATAATGATAGATTCTAATTAAATAATTACTAAATAATTTTAATGAGTGAAATTTTTTTAATTTTAATGTTTTTATATGTACATATTTTAATACATAAAAAGAATAATAAAAATTAAGATGAAATCACAAAGAATCAAACGTTTTTATGCTTAATATTTTTGACAGAGTGTTTTCCAAAATATTTATTGGATTCAAATAATAATATTCTCTTAAAATGACAAAAAAACCTTTTGATTTATCAACTTTTTTCGTCACTAAAAGCCACACATTTTTTCGTAGCTAATATTTTTAAACAACGTTTCATAGAAATAACATTATCTTCAACCTGAACAAAACAATCCACAAACACAAGACACACTATATACAGTAAATATCCAATGAAATAAATTACCACCAGCAGGCTCTTACCCAACGCATTACGCACACAACACAATACAAACACTAATACAAGCTTAATTACTGCTTGCTCTGTACTTTTCAAGGTTCAATACTTATGAATATTTTAGGATTCTGCATCTGGATTTTTCATTCTAGTCCACTTCTTTTACAGGCAACGCTTCTATTATTATATTTAGTTATATTTACGTTTATAATTGAAAACAATACCTTATAAAAAAAATACTGATGCAATACAATACCGAGAAGAGTTTGCACACTCCTAACAACAAAAAAGGACACAATGTTGCACACACCCCAGCAACACGGAGGTGTAGCAGGTGATGCAGAAGAAATTTGCCTGAAACCACTAAATGATAATAATAATAATTATAGAAAAACTAATACAAATAGCCACAAAACACAAACTAAACAAAAAACTGTTTTCAGTTTTTAAGGAAGCTGACATATATAAAAATGAAGTCATAATACCTAACGACTACAAAGGAAAAGAAGAAACAACAAAAGCTGTAAAACAAGTGAAATCCAAACTAAAACTGGAAGAGCAACGAATCATGATAAACGATGGCAAGAAAAGCCCCTTCATGGCAAATCCTGGGTTAAACTAAACGCAAATGAAATAGACAAAGCAAAATCTCAACAGTGGCTGAGAAGCTCAGGACTCAAAGCAGACACTGAAGGATTTTTAATTGCAGCATAAGACCAAAGCCCCCCCCCCCCCGAAATTATCAAAAACATGTAATGAAAAGAAATACTAAAACGGCAGAATATGTGGAGATGGACAAGAAACAATAAATCACACTGTCTCTGGCTGCCCAGTCCTGGCTAAGAGGGAATATATTCACAGACACGACAGAGTTGGAAGCTATGCCAACTCTATGAAATAACAACAGAAAAAAGATGGTATAGGCACACCCCAGAAAAGGTCATAGAAAGCGAGAAAGCAACCATACTATGGGATATGCCAATACACACAGATAGAAAAATTAAGGTCAATAGGCCGGATATAGTTGTCAGAGATCATCAAGAAAAAATGCTTTCTAATTGATATATCAATACCAACAGATGACAATGTTTCTAAATGAGACGGAGAAAGTTTCAAAATACAAAGACCTGGAAATAGAGGTAACTTGAATGTGGAGTCTAAAAACAGAAACAATTCATATCATTCTAGGCGCATTAGGTATGATAAAAAAAATATTCAGACAAATACATAACAAAAATACGTGGACTAGAAAATAGCACTACTGGACACCGCACACATCCTACGTAAAACACCTTCAATATGTAAAAATAAAACCATCACAACAAACCACAGCATTTACCCAAGGCACACAGAGCTGCGCTCAGTAGTGCAGTGAAATCATCTGATAAAAATAAGACTACTGAATAATAATAATCTTTTCTACTCTATGCACAAGGCCCGAAATTTTGAGGGAGCTGGGGTCCAGTTGAGTAGATCGACCCCAGTACGCAACTGGTACTTAATTTATTGGCCCTGAAAGGATGAAAGGCAAAGTCGACCTCGGTGTAATTTGAACTCGGGGTGTAGCGGCAGACGAAATACCACTAAGCATTTCGTCTGGAGCGCTAACGATTCTGCCAGCTCGCCACCTTACTACTACTACTACTACTACTACTACTACTATTAGTAGTACTGCTGCTGCTACTACTACTAATGATAATGTTTTCTTTATTGACTACTAAATTTTTGCAGAAACATTAGGGACGGTACAGGACAATGCAATGTCGGGTTACATAAAACCATGTAAAAATTAAAAAACAGTAACAATAAAAAATTTGAATTAATAATTACTCAGAAAACGGAGATTTCCTAGGGCTGCTCAAGGAAATCCCACAAAATCACGGTCGCCCTAACCACCTGGGCAAGTGTCTTCTTCACATCTTTCTCCTTCAGCTGACAGGCGCATACTTAGAGTAATCCCGTTCACTAGGACCATTCTTGCAACATTTACCTAACTTTTAACAAAATTGCTGGGAGGCAGTACTTCTCACTCTACCCTCTTTCACTAAGACTATCAGCACAAGAAACACTGTCTGTCCTTCGTAGTGAACTCATCCAAGAGCTAGATCCATCCTACACGTGACAGTAGGTGTTAGACATAAACCCACAAGTCAGCCATACTCGAGCCCTGGACGTGTGTGCAGAAGTTTCGTCGCCCTGTGCGCCTCTCTGGCAAGCCTGGCTGACGGTACTTCCACGCCTGTAGAGTTTATCCCGAACCAGCAGTGCCCCCAATCCTGGCAGCACTGCCAGGCCAAGGATTTCTGGAAATTATCCAATGATTCCGGCCCAAAAGTTCTCCGGAACAGACCAGCCAGATGATTCTCGTCGTTTCTCTGAGAACGTCATTGTACATGTCTACCACTAACCCTGTATAAACGCCAGAGTGGACCTTCCACCGACCGCATTGCCTGACTGACAGAGCACTGTGAGCATCTGATGACATTCTAGGAGCCAGGCGCCCTACTTCGGTCTACGCTTGATCCAGGACTGCAGTTTAGTCAAAGAGACGAGCTGCCGAAAATCCTGTCCGACAAATGGCAACCAAACCTGTTCACCATCAAGGAAGCGTTGGGGATGTAGCCTCAGCACATGTCTGTGCATCAGTAACCACGGCATGCCCAGCCATCCATTCAGTGGTTTTTGACAGCAAATGGAGCGCCTGACCAGTGGAATGTGTCCCTTCCGCAGAAAGCGGAAGAGTATGCGCTCCAGTTTGGTCAGACATAAATTGGGGCAAGGCATAACGGTCAGGTGGTAATATACAATAGAAGCGATACAAGCATTCACTATCTCTACCCGACCTTTCAAGGATAACTTTCGGCCCATTTCTGGCTAAGATCATCTCGTCCCAATTCTCAATCTGGAGATCTGGACAAAGAAAAACAACAAAAAAAAAACAGACCTCGAGCAATTTAACCAGTCCCTCCGTCCAGCCTCCCATGACATTATTGGACGACATGGACTTGATCTCCAGATGTCATGCTGCAGGCCCACTAATTAATTTTTGCTCCTGTCACTACGTCGTATTCTGGTGTTTGACAGTATTGCTATGACATCATCTGTGTATGCTGACACAGTTCTCCCACGTCCTAGTTCGTGCGGGATACCTCTCAACGCTTCCCGTTTCCTCAATAGTGGCTCTAGAACCAGTACACACAGAAGAGTCGCCATTACGAAGGCAGTCCATCGCTACTGTTCACATTCAAGACCATCAACTTACCTTCTGGGTCCAGGAAAATAGTTTCCGGACCAACACCGCAGTTCCACCATTTCCGGTTGACATGGAGATAAGTAAATCTCGAAACCACCGAAAATGGGCATGAATGCTTGTCGGTCGGAGAGCTTGGTTTCAATGACAGCCACTACATCTAAACTTCGTGACCTGACGTCATGGAGTAGGTTGCCCAGTTTCCAAGGCAACCTAAGGCCACGTACATTTATGCAGTCTATTCAGATCAAGACTATATTTGTCAGAGAGACGAAGGAGGAACGGAATCACTTACTCTATTTCTGTAGAGAGAAGTGTTCTGTCCTGACAATTTGTGGGTGTCTCCACAAACATTTCCTTGTTGAGCTTTTTATTTATGGTTCCACGGGAAGCTCCTATTATTTTGCTTTCAGGTTGTATGTATTCCCATGTAAAATTTTACGAGAAAGACGATGAGTTACATAAAATTTACTTTCCATTGCGATTAGGGGGCTTAAAGTGAGGCAGACGCTCCCTGTGAAATTTGAAATTTCAAATACCTCCAATTTCAATGAAAATAAAATAACTACTAGGTTCTAAATAAAGACGATTTCCAAAATTTCACCATCTTCCAATATTATTTAACCCCACTAATGGGGTTTATAACACGGGATGCATTTGAAAGTGCAAATACATCCACTTTTCATGGAAGATACATGGAATTTATGTATGTGTTCTTGGAATAAGTGTACTACAAAACTTCAACAATGCATATCTCATTATAGACTTTGCAACGTAATTTTATGCATTAGAAAAGGAATATTTTAATAAGCAAAACATACTTAGTTTACCATATCACCGTCAGTCCGAACACCTGTCTCATCAGTTGAGTGTATGCCAATACAACGATCGACAGTGAGTAGCTCTGTGTCTAAAGAATGTATAATTATATATTCTTTAGACACAGAGCTACTCACTGTCGATCGTTGTATATATATATCTATCTATCGTTGTATATATATATATATATAATAAAAATAAGCAACAAGGATTTCCAGAGGTAATGCAGTACGATCATTTCAACCAACTCCATTTAATTGAACAATGCAATCATTACATCAGTTTAAATGCAGAGCAATCCTCAGCTGCATAAAGACAGAATTTAATTAAATTAAAACAGATGGACACATTAGTATAATTTTACCTAAAATTTCCAAGAAGGTAAGGAGATAGACAAAGAACATGCTGCCTTCACTTCCACTCAGAAGCTACTAAGGTATCAGGAAGAAAGACTTGTTATAGATTTTGCTTGTCACTGTTTTATGGGGTCAGTTTTAATTTATAGACTAGTTTATCAAATCTTTGTATATCTAAGTCCAAAGAACAAGGAGTAGTGCCTGCTAGGAAGGGGACTGAGGAAGTTAACAGAAATCATAGTGAGTATAGTCATAAAAGACTATTAAGATTTATTTGAAGCAATATAATGAGCTTTGGTAAAGGAAATCTTAAATCAAGATGTTAGCTGACAAAGGGGCAAGCCAATAGTAGACCATTGATATTGAAACAGGGAAAATCTTATGTGGTACTATAGTAAAATATTTTAAACAATATTGTCATATTGTATAAAGTTAAAGTTTAGGGTTATTCAGAAGATTATTGAGAAGAATATTATAACAAAAGGATAAAAAGTGTTTTTGAATACTTTTGAGTATATACCAAACTTTTACCACAATAGAGGGAGGAAAAGAAATTATCTAGAAATAGTTTAATATTTATACATATTATATACTTAAATACTAACTTATCAGATGGTATCAGTGAATATTGATCAATTGGTATTTACCGGTATTTAATAAAGGAGTACTGAGGTAAAAGAACATGCTAACTATATATTAATTAAATTATAATCTAAGCAGTTTATTTTAAGTAGTGAATATACCAGTATTATTTTATATAAGCTAAGTATGAATTTATAGAGGTACAAAAATTAGATTTATTTTATAAATAAATAAAGGCTATTATAAAATAATCAGGTAGGGCAGAACACCAGAGAAAAGGAATAAAATGACATAATCACTAAAAACATGATAAAGTGTATACCTTATTTACATCAATAGAGAAGATTTATAGAAAATGTATAATAATTTAAGTATACTAACTAAAAATTATTTATATACTTATTTAGCTAGTATCAATAAAAACTGATACCTGGTATTAGTTAAAGGAACATGGATGTTATAGGACATTCTAATTATATACTAATTTTAAAACTAAGAGGTATATTACAGATTTTAGAAGTTATTGTTACTCAATACATGATATTTATAGTTTCCTAAGGGTACTTATTGTGGTAAGATTTGGTATATACTCAAAAGTATTCACAGAAATTTTATCCTTTTGTTATAATATCATTATTGATAATCTTCCTGACTACCCTAAATTTTAACTTTATATAATATGGCAATATTGTTTGAAATGGTCTTTTGAAATTACTTGATTTATCCCTTTTCTTAAAGTGCTCTCTACCCTCCTGATCTTAGTATTTACAAGGGCCTTTATAAGTAGCCTTTCTATATAAGGTGCCTCAACTTAAGTACCATATTCATCTGAATCTCCCTCTCTGTCTCTGTCTGTCTGTCTGTCTGTCTGTCTGTCTGTCTGTCTGTCTGTGTCTGTCTCTGTCTGTCTGTCTGTCTGTCTGTCTCTGTCTCTCTCTCTCTCTCTCTCTCTCTCTCTCTCTCTCTCTCTCTCTCTATATATATATATATATATATATATATATATATTGGGTTGTCCGGAAAGTTCATGCCGATTTATAGTAGCTTACCTTTCGACTTATTTTAGAACATGGTTGAGTCCATAAAATAGGATTTGACTACACCTCCATTTAGAGCACAGTTTAAGCTATCTTTTCGTGGAAGAAGGTTTATGTTCCTATAACCTGTGTTAATTCTGTAACCCTTTAAAATGGAAGATAAGAAAGTTCATTTTCGGCACTTGATGCTTTTCTTTTTCCGTAAAGGGAAAAATGCCTCACAAGCAACCAAAGAAATATGCGCAGTTTACGGTGATGTTTCTTTATCCGAAAGAACTGTACGGAAGTGGTTCGCAAGGTTCCTAGCTGGAGATTGTAGCCTCATTGATAAAGAGCGACCAGGCAGACCATCCACTACAGATGATGACCAAATCAAGTCATTAATTGAGAATAACCCACATTGCACAACCCAAGAATTGGCAGAAAGCCTCAACCTATCAAAATCCGTCGTTCATGAGCACCTGGTAAAGCTTGGGTACACAAATCGCCACGATGTTTGGGTACCACATGAGTTGAGAGAGAAGAACCTTTTGGATTGCATTTCCATCTGTGATTCACTTTATAAATGGAATGAAAACGCGTATTTTTTAAAGCAAATTGTGACAGGTGATGAAAAATGGATTATCTACCAAAATGTTCAGAGAAAGCGATCCTGGAGTAAGCGACATGAGCCACCCTTAGCCACCCCAAAAGCGGATCTTCACCCTAAAAAAATCTTGCTTTGTGTCTGGTGGGATTGGAAAGGAATTCTGTACTATGAGCTTCTCCCAAGTAACCAGACAATTAATTCTGAGAAATACTGCACACAACTGGACGAGTTAAAAGCAGCAATTCAAGAGAAACGTCCAGAATTGGCCAACAGGGAGGGTGTTGTTTTCCAACATGATAATGTAAGACCGCACGTTTCTTTGGGAACCAGACAAAAATTGCTGCACTTCGGCTGGGATGTGTTACCCCACCCTCCATATTCACCAGATATTGCTCCTTAGGATTTCCACTTATTCAGGTCTCTGCAGAATAGTCTTAATGGTAAAAATTTCAATTCCTTGGAGGACGTAAAAAGATACCTTGATGAATTCTTTGCCCTGAAACCACCTCAATTCTGGGAAGAGGGTATTTTCAAGTTAAAGGAAAGATGGAGAGGCATTGTGCAACAAAATGGTTCATATTTGGTTGATTAAAAATGTAATGTCGAGTATTTATTGACCTTTTTCTTTCCTTTAAAAATCGGCACGAACTTTCCGGACAAGCCAATATATATATATATATATATAGATATATATATATATATATATATATATATATATATATATATATATATATAGAGAGAGAGAGAGAGAGAGAGAGGAGAGAGTTCAAACAAGAAAAACGACAAAAAAACAACAGAAAGCAACAACGCGAGGACGTGATACAGATATTGTGTTACTGGACGCTCAGGAAAGGAAAGAAATATATATATATATATATATATATATATATATATATATATATATATATATATATATATATATATATATATATATATATCCTATGTTTTTAAGTATCATACTTAACAAATTAAGTATGATGCCAGCATCATACTTGATCTGTTAAGCATCATAAATAGTTATAATGAAGATGTTACATTACTATGATAATATCTATTTAATTGTTAGTGTTTGTTGTGATTCTGGAATACACATTGCAATAGGCATGTCTTTATAATTTTCCTTAAGCTTTTA